>NW_026917706.1:0-13606 GCF_035046485.1 Aedes albopictus
CACTTCCATCGCCCTACCGAGAAAACCGACTGACCAACGAATATTGTAGCGCGATTCTGAACCCGGATTTTTCACTCGCACTTCCATCGCCCTACCGAGAAAACCGACTGACCAACGAATATTGTAGCGCGATTCTGATCCCGGATTTTTCACTCGCACTTCCATCGCCCTACCGTGGAAACCGACTGACCAACGAATATTGTAGCGCGATTCTGATCCCGGATTTTTCACTCGCACTTCCATCGCCCTATCGAGAAAACCGACTGACCAACGAATATTGTAGCGCGATTCTGAACCCGGATTTTTCACTCGCACTTCTATCGCCCTACCGTGGAAACCGACTGACCAACGAATATTGTAGCGCGATTCTGATCCCGGATTTTTCACTCGCACTTCCATCGCCCTATCGAGAAAACCGACTGACCAACGAATATTGTAGCGCGATTCTGATCCCGGATTTTTCACTC
The DNA here is from genome assembly GCF_035046485.1 of Aedes albopictus. Taxonomy (NCBI): domain Eukaryota; kingdom Metazoa; phylum Arthropoda; class Insecta; order Diptera; family Culicidae; genus Aedes; species Aedes albopictus. The sequence continues at coordinate 468 of NW_026917706.1, forward strand.
GCACTTCCATCGCCCTACCGAGAAAACCGACTGACCAACGAATATTGTAGCGCGATTCTGATCCCGGATTTTTCACTCGCACTTCCATCGCCCTATCGAGAAAACCGACTGACCAACGAATATTGTAGCGCGATTCTGATCCCGGATTTTTCACTCGCACTTCCATCGCCCTATCGAGAAAACCGACTGACCAACGAATATTGTAGCGCGATTCTGAACCCGGATTTTTCACTCGCCCTACCGAGAAAACCGACTGACCAACGAATATTGTAGCGCGATTCTGATCCCGGATTTTTCACTCGCACTTCCATCGCCCTATCGAGAAAACCGACTGACCAACGAATATTGTAGCGCGATTCTGATCCCGGATTTTTCACTCGCACTTCCATCGCCCTATCGAGAAAACCGACTGACCAACGAATATTGTAGCGCGATTCTGATCCCGGATTTTTCACTCGCACTTCCATCGCCCTACCGAGAAAACCGACTGACCAACGAATATTGTAGCGCGATTCTGAACCCGGATTTTTCACTCGCACTTCCATCGCCCTACCGAGAAAACCGACTGACCAACGAATATTGTAGCGCGATTCTGATCCCGGATTTTTCACTCGCACTTCCATCGCCCTACCGAGAAAACCGACTGACCAACGAATATTGTAGCGCGATTCTGATCCCGGATTTTTCACTCGCACTTCCATCGCCCTATCGAGAAAACCGACTGACCAACGAATATTGTAGCGCGATTCTGAACCCGGATTTTTCACTCGCACTTCCATCGCCCTACCGAGAAAACCGACTGACCAACGAATATTGTAGCGCGATTCTGATCCCGGATTTTTCACTCGCACTTCCATCGCCCTACCGAGAAAACCGACTGACCAACGAATATTGTAGCGCGATTCTGATCCCGGATTTTTCACTCGCACTTCCATCGCCCTATCGAGAAAACCGACTGACCAACGAATATTGTAGCGCGATTCTGATCCCGGATTTTTCACTCGCACTTCCATCGCCCTATCGAGAAAACCGACTGACCAACGAATATTGTAGCGCGATTCTGAACCCGGATTTTTCACTCGCCCTACCGAGAAAACCGACTGACCAACGAATATTGTAGCGCGATTCTGAACCCGGATTTTTCACTCGCACTTCCATCGCCCTACCGAGAAAACCGACTGACCAACGAATATTGTAGCGCGATTCTGAACCCGGATTTTTCACTCGCACTTCCATCGCCCTACCGAGAAAACCGACTGACCAACGAATATTGTAGCGCGATTCTGAACCCGGATTTTTCACTCGCACTTCCATCGCCCTACCGAGAAAACCGACTGACCAACGAATATTGTAGCGCGATTCTGAACCCGGATTTTTCACTCGCACTTCCATCGCCCTATCGAGAAAACCGACTGACCAACGAATATTGTAGCGCGATTCTGAACCCGGATTTTTCACTCGCACTTCCATCGCCCTATCGAGAAAACCGACTGACCAACGAATATTGTAGCGCGATTCTGATCCCGGATTTTTCACTCGCACTTCCATCGCCCTATCGAGAAAACCGACTGACCAACGAATATTGTAGCGCGATTCTGAACCCGGATTTTTCACTCGCACTTCCATCGCCCTACCGAGAAAACCGACTGACCAACGAATATTGTAGCGCGATTCTGAACCCGGATTTTTCACTCGCACTTCCATCGCCCTACCGAGAAAACCGACTGACCAACGAATATTGTAGCGCGATTCTGAACCCGGATTTTTCACTCGCACTTCCATCGCCCTACCGAGAAAACCGACTGACCAACGAATATTGTAGCGCGATTCTGAACCCGGATTTTTCACTCGCACTTCCATCGCCCTATCGAGAAAACCGACTGACCAACGAATATTGTAGCGCGATTCTGATCCCGGATTTTTCACTCGCACTTCCATCGCCCTACCGAGAAAACCGACTGACCAACGAATATTGTAGCGCGATTCTGATCCCGGATTTTTCACTCGCACTTCCATCGCCCTACCGAGAAAACCGACTGACCAACGAATATTGTAGCGCGATTCTGATCCCGGATTTTTCACTCGCACTTCCATCGCCCTATCGAGAAAACCGACTGACCAACGAATATTGTAGCGCGATTCTGAACCCGGATTTTTCACTCGCACTTCCATCGCCCTACCGAGAAAACCGACTGACCAACGAATATTGTAGCGCGATTCTGATCCCGGATTTTTCACTCGCACTTCCATCGCCCTACCGAGAAAACCGACTGACCAACGAATATTGTAGCGCGATTCTGATCCCGGATTTTTCACTCGCACTTCCATCGCCCTATCGAGAAAACCGACTGACCAACGAATATTGTAGCGCGATTCTGATCCCGGATTTTTCACTCGCACTTCCATCGCCCTATCGAGAAAACCGACTGACCAACGAATATTGTAGCGCGATTCTGAACCCGGATTTTTCACTCGCTGTTGCAATATTGGGGAACCCCTCGTAGAGATGGATTCTAAGAGACTTGAGTGTGTGTAGACCACACGGTAGCGGGAGAGTAGAGGCAGGTAGAGAAGCAGCCAACACATCATTGTAACACGCGAGTCAGATCAGTAAAGTAATAAAGAGACTACTTGAGTATTAAATGTAATAATATCTGATCTTTTACTATGTTTACAACATGGTGTCAGAAGCAATAGTGTGCTTCTAGTGTTTTCCGACGCGAAAGTGTGAAATCGTGGAAAATTTCGGACATTTTTCGAGTGGGTTCGTGAAAGTCGCGAGTGAACGTGTCGCGTAGGCGGCCATTTTGAATCGAGTGAAAATTTTCGCGGTCGGGGTAAAATTGTGCGTGATTCCTCATCAACATGGATGCGGCACAATTTAAGCTGTTTATGGAACAGCAGACGGAAATTATGACACAGCTGTTAAGAACCGTGTCAACACAACAAACACCGAATGGACAGCCACCGGCACCCAGTGTTCCGGTACCGCAACCGTCGCCGCTGTCTCTGGACGGTGACATGGCCGAAAACTTCGAGTTCTTCGAGCGAAGCTGGAGAAACTACAACAGTGCAACCGGAATGGACAAATGGCCACCGGCGAACAACGAGAGAAAAGTGAGTGTGCTGATGTCGGTTATCGGTGAACAGGCGAGAAAGAAGTTTTTCAACTTTGAGTTGACTCAGCAACAGCTTGCCGATCCGGACGCCGCGTTAGACGCTATCAAAGCCAAAGTGGTGGTGAAAAGAAACCTCATGATCGACCGCCTCGATTTTTTCACAGCCACCCAATTGTCCAGTGAGCTGGTGGATGATTACAAAGGTCGGCTTCGATCGTTGGCTAAAGTATCGAAATTGGGAAATCTGGAGGAAGAGCTCATCGCCTACAAAGTCGTCACAGCAAACAAATGGCCACATCTGAGAACGAAGATGTTGACCATGACGGACATTACGCTGGAGAAAGCAATTGACCTTTGCCGAGCGGAAGAGATTGCTGCTAGACGGTCGCAAGAGCTGGGGAGTCTGCCGTCTTCATCTGAAGTGAACAAAGTGTTCAAAACCAAGGGTCAACCGAAGCAGAAGTCACCACGCTGCAAATTTTGCGGCGATTACCACGAATTCGTGAAGGGACTGTGCCCAGCGCTGGGAAAACGTTGCAACCGCTGCAAGAAGAAAAACCATTTCGAGAAAGTGTGCAAGGTGAAGAGCAAGAAATCCAGGCGAGTGAAGCAGGTAAAAGAAGAAGAGGATACGTCCGAAACATCTTCGACAACCAGTGATTCAGAACCAGAGGATTCGGAGGAGGAGTATGAAATCGGGAAGATATTCGACAACTCCAACACCGGAGGAAGCGTCCTGGCAAAGCTGAATTTGAAATTTGGAGCCGAATGGGAACCAGTTCTTTGCGAAGTTGACACGGGAGCCAACACCAGTTTGATCGGGCACGAGTGTCTGGTGAAGCTTTCAGGTGTACCGGATCCAGAACTGTTGCCGTCAAAACTTCGTTTGCAGAGCTTCGGCGGAACTCCCATTAACGTGTTGGGCCAGGTTAAGGTACCATGTCGTCGTTTAGGCAGGAAATTCGTTCTCGTTTTGCAAGTGGTTGATGTTGATCATCGGCCGCTACTGTCAGCAAATGCGTCAAAAGAACTTGGACTCGTCAAGTTTTGCAACTCGGTCTCCTTCGATGGACCGAACATTCCGGGTACCTCACCAGACCAAAAGCAGAACATTGTCAACGTTCATCGATTGAAGGCACAGCAAATTGTAAACGAGCATAGCAGGTTGTTCGAAGGCTATGGTAAGCTGCCTGGGGTTGTAACACTGGAGATCGATCCCGATGTAGCGCCAAAGATTCAGCCTCCTCGCCGGGTACCAATAGCGAAAAGAAGTCAACTGAAGGCCGAGCTGGAAAGTCTGGAGAAGAACGGCATCATCGTGAAAGAAACAGCGCACACCGAGTGGGTGAGTAACATCGTAATAGTTCAACGTGGTTCAGGCGTACGCATATGCTTGGATCCAGTCTTCCTCAACAAGGCATTGAAGAGACCGAATCTTCAATTCGTTACTCTTGAAGAAATTTTGCCAGAACTAGGAAAAGCAAAGGTCTTCACCACGGTCGATGCAAAGAAGGGCTTCTGGCACGTTGTCCTCGACGAGCCAAGCAGCAAGTTGACCACCTTTTGGACACCATTTGGTCGCTATCGGTGGACCCGTCTTCCTTTTGGTGTGGCACCAGCGCCAGAGATTTTCCAACTGAAGCTGCAAGAAGTGATCCAGGACCTGGAAGGCGTCGAGTGTATAGCTGATGATATCCTGGTGGTCGGTGTTGGCGACACTCTGGACGAAGCGCTCCGGAATCACAACAAGTGCTTGGAGAAACTACTGTGTCGACTAGAAGAACATAACGTGAAGCTCAACCGATCGAAGCTGAAATTGTGTGAAACTTCAGTGAAATTCTACGGTCACATCCTCACCGATCAAGGTTTGAAAGCTGATGACTCGAAGATTGCTGCGATTCGGGATTTTCCACGGCCAATAAACCGCAAGGAGGTGCACCGATTTGTGGGAATGGTTACATACCTCGGGCGCTTCATAAGGAATCTAAGCGCAAACTTGACGCATCTTCGGGAGCTGATTTCAGAATCGGTTCCATGGAAATGGACAGCTGTAGAGGAGAAAGAGTTCAACCAGGTGAAGTCTCTGGTAGCAGATATCAAGTCGTTACGCTACTATGATGTCAACGAGCCCCTCACCATCGAGTGTGACGCCAGCAGCATCGGTCTAGGGGTGGCCGTGTTTCAGAACAACGGTGTCATCGGGTACGCATCAAGAACGCTGACAGCAACCGAGAAAAATTATGCACAGATCGAGAAGGAACTTCTTGCTATTCTTTTCGCCTGCGTCAGATTCGATCAATTAGTGGTCGGCAATCCAAAAACGACAATTCGAACCGACCACAAGCCGCTTCTGAACATATTCCAGAAACCTCTCCTGTCAGCACCCCGCCGGCTGCAGCACATGCTTCTCAATCTACAACGCTACAATCTGTCTATTGAATATGTGACCGGGAAAGACAATGTCATCGCTGATGCTCTGTCACGGGCTCCACTGCGAGGAATTCAGCCAAGCGATGAGTACAGAAAGCAGGACATCTTCAAAGTGTTCGACGAAGTGCAAGAAGTGAAGCTCAGTAACTTCCTACATGTGTCAAGTGCCAGGCTGGACGAAATCATTCGGGAAACCGAGAAGGACGGATCAATGCAACTCGTTGTCAGCTACATTCGGAATGGGTGGCCAGGAAGTGTCGATAGCGTTCCAGATAGCGCGAAGGTGTATTTTTGTTACAGGAACGAGTTGTCCACCCAGGATGGTCTAGTATTTCGTAACGACCGTATCGTGATCCCGTATGCCTTGAGAAGGAAGCTAATAGATAGTTGCCACATCAGCCATAATGGAATCTCGGCGACTTTGCGGCTGGCTCGGGCCAATGTCTTTTGGCCAGGAATGTCCGTCCAGATAAAGGAGGTAGTAAAAAACTGTGCGGTTTGTGCAAAATTTGCGGCATCCCAGCAGAATCCGCCGATGCAGTGCCACCAAATACCGGTTCATCCCTTCCAGTTGATTTCGATGGATGTATTCTTCTGCGAACTACAAGGCGTCAAGCAGAAATTTTTGGTCATGGTAGATCACTACTCGGACTTCTTTGAAGTGAGCTCACTTAAAGATCTGAGTCCGGAATCGGTTATTGCGGTGTGCAAGCAAAACTTCGCAAGATTTGGAGTACCTCAACAAGTCATCACCGACAACGGCACCAACTTTGCGAATCAAAAAATGGCAAATTTTGCTGCAGAATGGGACTTCGATTTGGCTACATCGGCACCACATCACCAGCAGGCAAATGGCAAGGCGGAGTCTGCGGTGAAAATTGCCAAGTATTTGATGAAGAAAGCCGATGAAAGTGGAACTGATTTTTGGTATACGCTTCTTCATTGGCGCAACATACCAAATAACATTGGTTCCAGTCCGGCAGCCCGACTTCTATCCCGTTCGACCCGCTGTGGTGTTCCAACCGCGGCAATGAATCTGCTCCCGAAGACAGAAGAAGATATTCCAGCTAAAATTGAAGAGAAACGTAAGCGGACGAAAATCAACTACGATAAGAAATCCCGAAACTTACCGGAGCTACAAATTGGTTCGCCAGTCTACGTGCAACTGAATCCGGAGGCCTCGAAGGTTTGGACCCAGGGAACGGTGTCGAACCGTTTCAACGACCGATCTTATCAGGTGAGCGTGGATGGAGCACAGTACCGTCGTTCCCTGGTACACTTGAAGCCACGAAAGGAATCCGATACGCCGCCATACCGCTGTTTGCCATCTAATGTTGGTCGTCCGGTGGTAAACGAACCAGTTGCTGTTCCTGCGATACTTCAAGAGTCAGCAAATGTTCAACCTGCATCCATTCCTTTGGACCAAGCGATGACCGAAGAAAATCCCAAGGAAAATCCAATTGAACTGCCGAATAATTCAACGTCGATCCCTCCGTCTCCGTGCCAACCACGAACGAAAACAACAACAACAGCGATCGCGACTGCAGCCGCAGTTGCAACAGGTGAAACGTCAAGTGCATCACCGCCGGTGTCGAAGGTGTCGAAGCAAAAGGGGGTTCGGCCCATTACACCGTCATCGAATTACCGTCCCAGGAGACAAACTCGTATTCCAGAAAAACTTAAAGATTATCAGTTGTAGTTTTAAGAACTTTTCTTAGGAAAGGGAAGATGTTGCAATATTGGGGAACCCCTCGTAGAGATGGATTCTAAGAGACTTGAGTGTGTGTAGACCACACGGTAGCGGGAGAGTAGAGGCAGGTAGAGAAGCAGCCAACACATCATTGTAACACGCGAGTCAGATCAGTAAAGTAATAAAGAGACTACTTGAGTATTAAATGTAATAATATCTGATCTTTTACTATGTTTACAACACTCGCCCTACCGAGAAAACCGACTGACCAACGAATATTGTAGCGCGATTCTGATCCCGGATTTTTCACTCGCACTTCCATCGCCCTATCGAGAAAACCGACTGACCAACGAATATTGTAGCGCGATTCTGAACCCGGATTTTTCACTCGCACTTCCATCGCCCTACCGAGAAAACCGACTGACCAACGAATATTGTAGCGCGATTCTGAACCCGGATTTTTCACTCGCACTTCCATCGCCCTACCGAGAAAACCGACTGACCAACGAATATTGTAGCGCGATTCTGAACCCGGATTTTTCACTCGCACTTCCATCGCCCTATCGAGAAAACCGACTGACCAACGAATATTGTAGCGCGATTCTGAACCCGGATTTTTCACTCGCACTTCCATCGCCCTACCGAGAAAACCGACTGACCAACGAATATTGTAGCGCGATTCTGAACCCGGATTTTTCACTCGCACTTCCATCGCCCTATCGAGAAAACCGACTGACCAACGAATATTGTAGCGCGATTCTGAACCCGGATTTTTCACTCGCACTTCTATCGCCCTACCGAGAAAACCGACTGACCAACGAATATTGTAGCGCGATTCTGAACCCGGATTTTTCACTCGCACTTCCATCGCCCTACCGAGAAAACCGACTGACCAACGAATATTGTAGCGCGATTCTGAACCCGGATTTTTCACTCGCACTTCTATCGCCCTACCGAGAAAACCGACTGACCAACGAATATTGTAGCGCGATTCTGAACCCGGATTTTTCACTCGCACTTCCATCGCCCTACCGAGAAAACCGACTGACCAACGAATATTGTAGCGCGATTCTGAACCCGGATTTTTCACTCGCACTTCCATCGCCCTACCGAGAAAACCGACTGACCAACGAATATTGTAGCGCGATTCTGAACCCGGATTTTTCACTCGCACTTCTATCGCCCTACCGTGGAAACCGACTGACCAACGAATATTGTAGCGCGATTCTGATCCCGGATTTTTCACTCGCACTTCCATCGCCCTATCGAGAAAACCGACTGACCAACGAATATTGTAGCGCGATTCTGAACCCGGATTTTTCACTCGCACTTCCATCGCCCTATCGAGAAAACCGACTGACCAACGAATATTGTAGCGCGATTCTGAACCCGGATTTTTCACTCGCACTTCTATCGCCCTACCGAGAAAACCGACTGACCAACGAATATTGTAGCGCGATTCTGAACCCGGATTTTTCACTCGCACTTCTATCGCCCTACCGAGAAAACCGACTGACCAACGAATATTGTAGCGCGATTCTGAACCCGGATTTTTCACTCGCACTTCCATCGCCCTACCGAGAAAACCGACTGACCAACGAATATTGTAGCGCGATTCTGAACCCGGATTTTTCACTCGCACTTCCATCGCCCTACCGAGAAAACCGACTGACCAACGAATATTGTAGCGCGATTCTGATCCCGGATTTTTCACTCGCACTTCCATCGCCCTATCGAGAAAACCGACTGACCAACGAATATTGTAGCGCGATTCTGAACCCGGATTTTTCACTCGCACTTCCATCGCCCTACCGAGAAAACCGACTGACCAACGAATATTGTAGCGCGATTCTGATCCCGGATTTTTCACTCGCACTTCCATCGCCCTATCGAGAAAACCGACTGACCAACGAATATTGTAGCGCGATTCTGATCCCGGATTTTTCACTCGCACTTCCATCGCCCTACCGAGAAAACCGACTGACCAACGAATATTGTAGCGCGATTCTGAACCCGGATTTTTCACTCGCACTTCCATCGCCCTACCGAGAAAACCGACTGACCAACGAATATTGTAGCGCGATTCTGATCCCGGATTTTTCACTCGCACTTCCATCGCCCTACCGAGAAAACCGACTGACCAACGAATATTGTAGCGCGATTCTGAACCCGGATTTTTCACTCGCACTTCTATCGCCCTACCGAGAAAACCGACTGACCAACGAATATTGTAGCGCGATTCTGAACCCGGATTTTTCACTCGCACTTCCATCGCCCTACCGAGAAAACCGACTGACCAACGAATATTGTAGCGCGATTCTGAACCCGGATTTTTCACTCGCACTTCCATCGCCCTACCGAGAAAACCGACTGACCAACGAATATTGTAGCGCGATTCTGATCCCGGATTTTTCACTCGCACTTCCATCGCCCTATCGAGAAAACCGACTGACCAACGAATATTGTAGCGCGATTCTGATCCCGGATTTTTCACTCGCACTTCCATCGCCCTACCGAGAAAACCGACTGACCAACGAATATTGTAGCGCGATTCTGATCCCGGATTTTTCACTCGCACTTCCATCGCCCTATCGAGAAAACCGACTGACCAACGAATATTGTAGCGCGATTCTGATCCCGGATTTTTCACTCGCACTTCCATCGCCCTATCGAGAAAACCGACTGACCAACGAATATTGTAGCGCGATTCTGAACCCGGATTTTTCACTCGCACTTCCATCGCCCTACCGAGAAAACCGACTGACCAACGAATATTGTAGCGCGATTCTGATCCCGGATTTTTCACTCGCACTTCCATCGCCCTACCGAGAAAACCGACTGACCAACGAATATTGTAGCGCGATTCTGATCCCGGATTTTTCACTCGCACTTCCATCGCCCTACCGAGAAAACCGACTGACCAACGAATATTGTAGCGCGATTCTGATCCCGGATTTTTCACTCGCACTTCCATCGCCCTATCGAGAAAACCGACTGACCAACGAATATTGTAGCGCGATTCTGATCCCGGATTTTTCACTCGCATTTCCATCGCCCTATCGAGAAAACCGACTGACCAACGAATATTGTAGCGCGATTCTGAACCCGGATTTTTCACTCGCACTTCCATCGCCCTACCGAGAAAACCGACTGACCAACGAATATTGTAGCGCGATTCTGATCCCGGATTTTTCACTCGCACTTCCATCGCCCTATCGAGAAAACCGACTGACCAACGAATATTGTAGCGCGATTCTGATCCCGGATTTTTCACTCGCACTTCCATCGCCCTATCGAGAAAACCGACTGACCAACGAATATTGTAGCGCGATTCTGAACCCGGATTTTTCACTCGCACTTCTATCGCCCTACCGAGAAAACCGACTGACCAACGAATATTGTAGCGCGATTCTGAACCCGGATTTTTCACTCGCACTTCCATCGCCCTACCGAGAAAACCGACTGACCAACGAATATTGTAGCGCGATTCTGAACCCGGATTTTTCACTCGCACTTCCATCGCCCTACCGAGAAAACCGACTGACCAACGAATATTGTAGCGCGATTCTGAACCCGGATTTTTCACTCGCACTTCCATCGCCCTACCGTGGAAACCGACTGACCAACGAATATTGTAGCGCGATTCTGATCCCGGATTTTTCACTCGCACTTCTATCGCCCTACCGTGGAAACCGACTGACCAACGAATATTGTAGCGCGATTCTGATCCCGGATTTTTCACTCGCACTTCCATCGCCCTATCGAGAAAACCGACTGACCAACGAATATTGTAGCGCGATTCTGATCCCGGATTTTTCACTCGCACTTCCATCGCCCTACCGAGAAAACCGACTGACCAACGAATATTGTAGCGCGATTCTGATCCCGGATTTTTCACTCGCACTTCCATCGCCCTACCGAGAAAACCGACTGACCAACGAATATTGTAGCGCGATTCTGAACCCGGATTTTTCACTCGCACTTCCATCGCCCTACCGAGAAAACCGACTGACCAACGAATATTGTAGCGCGATTCTGAACCCGGATTTTTCACTCGCACTTCTATCGCCCTACCGTGGAAACCGACTGACCAACGAATATTGTAGCGCGATTCTGAACCCGGATTTTTCACTCGCACTTCCATCGCCCTACCGTGGAAACCGACTGACCAACGAATATTGTAGCGCGATTCTGATCCCGGATTTTTCACTCGCACTTCTATCGCCCTACCGTGGAAACCGACTGACCAACGAATATTGTAGCGCGATTCTGATCCCGGATTTTTCACTCGCACTTCCATCGCCCTATCGAGAAAACCGACTGACCAACGAATATTGTAGCGCGATTCTGATCCCGGATTTTTCACTCGCACTTCCATCGCCCTACCGAGAAAACCGACTGACCAACGAATATTGTAGCGCGATTCTGATCCCGGATTTTTCACTCGCACTTCCATCGCCCTACCGAGAAAACCGACTGACCAACGAATATTGTAGCGCGATTCTGAACCCGGATTTTTCACTCGCACTTCTATCGCCCTACCGTGGAAACCGACTGACCAACGAATATTGTAGCGCGATTCTGATCCCGGATTTTTCACTCGCACTTCCATCGCCCTACCGAGAAAACCGACTGACCAACGAATATTGTAGCGCGATTCTGAACCCGGATTTTTCACTCGCACTTCTATCGCCCTACCGTGGAAACCGACTGACCAACGAATATTGTAGCGCGATTCTGATCCCGGATTTTTCACTCGCACTTCCATCGCCCTATCGAGAAAACCGACTGACCAACGAATATTGTAGCGCGATTCTGAACCCGGATTTTTCACTCGCACTTCTATCGCCCTACCGTGGAAACCGACTGACCAACGAATATTGTAGCGCGATTCTGATCCCGGATTTTTCACTCGCACTTCCATCGCCCTATCGAGAAAACCGACTGACCAACGAATATTGTAGCGCGATTCTGAACCCGGATTTTTCACTCGCACTTCCATCGCCCTATCGAGAAAACCGACTGACCAACGAATATTGTAGCGCGATTCTGAACCCGGATTTTTCACTCGCACTTCCATCGCCCTATCGAGAAAACCGACTGACCAACGAATATTGTAGCGCGATTCTGATCCCGGATTTTTCACTCGCACTTCCATCGCCCTATCGAGAAAACCGACTGACCAACGAATATTGTAGCGCGATTCTGATCCCGGATTTTTCACTCGCACTTCCATCGCCCTATCGAGAAAACCGACTGACCAACGAATATTGTAGCGCGATTCTGAACCCGGATTTTTCACTCGCACTTCCATCGCCCTATCGAGAAAACCGACTGACCAACGAATATTGTAGCGCGATTCTGATCCCGGATTTTTCACTCGCACTTCCATCGCCCTATCGAGAAAACCGACTGACCAACGAATATTGTAGCGCGATTCTGATCCCGGATTTTTCACTCGCACTTCCATCGCCCTATCGAGAAAACCGACTGACCAACGAATATTGTAGCGCGATTCTGATCCCGGATTTTTCACTCGCACTTCCATCGCCCTATCGAGAAAACCGACTGACCAACGAATATTGTAGCGCGATTCTGATCCCGGATTTTTCACTCGCACTTCCATCGCCCTATCGAGAAAACCGACTGACCAACGAATATTGTAGCGCGATTCTGATCCCGGATTTTTCACTCGCACTTCCATCGCCCTATCGAGAAAACCGACTGACCAACGAATATTGTAGCGCGATTCTGATCCCGGATTTTTCACTCGCACTTCCATCGCCCTATCGAGAAAACCGACTGACCAACGAATATTGTAGCGCGATTCTGATCCCGGATTTTTCACTCGCACTTCCATCGCCCTATCGAGAAAACCGACTGACCAACGAATATTGTAG
>NW_026917707.1:0-13514 GCF_035046485.1 Aedes albopictus
TGTATCTCTGAAATAGTTATATGAGAGAATAATTGAGAAATCCTTGAATAATCCATGTAACAATACTTAACTTGTGTGGCCAAATCATCGAAAGAATGTAGGATCTCCTGAAAGAAACCTTGGAGAATGTTTGCAGAAATTCTAGAAGGACATCTCTTCATCTGGCAGAATTCCAATGTTATTTCTTGGAAGAATATCTGGTTCCAAAAGAATCACTGGGAATTTTTTGTACTATTTTTTTCTGGAATTTCTTAAGAATTCTGTAGATAATCTTCTAGATGAATCCTCAGAGATATTTTTGATAGAATTCCTGGTGGACTTCCTGAAAAAATGTTCCGAGAAATACTTCATGAAGCCTTGAAGACAAATAATTCTTCAAGAAAGATTTTTTAAATAAACGCTAAAGTAACTTTGAAGTATTCTAAAAGATTGCAATTCCTAAATGAATTGTTTAAAAAAGTTTCGACACAATTCTTAAAAAATAATGTTAGGCTCATTGATGGAACTCCGAAATGTATCATTGTAGAAATCCCCAAAGAAATTCATAAAGGAATACAAAAAATAATGTGCAACCTTTCGACAGTCAGCTGCCCACTGCAAGCAACACGCTAATACTGAGTACAAATGTCGAGATTTTCTCAACGTGTTGAACACAATTCAACAGCTAAAGAGCTAAATGTATAAATGTATCATTGTAAAATATGGACATCTGTAATTTTCATGGGCACGGTGTGTCTGGTGGAGAACATTAATTTAAAAAAATCGGTATCGCTTAGACACCCACCAAGCGAAAGCTAAGGGTCCCCCCTTTCATTTGAGACTAAAAGGAGAAAGTTCTATCGGCGGGTCTAGAACAATTTTTTTTTTTTGAAAAAATATGGTATTTTTTCGTTTTTTCGAAGAACACATTTATGACAAAACACTGTTTTTCCATTGCAAGCATGATTTTCCGACGATATATTTTGTATATTATGTTTATTATTCTTCACATAAAAGCATAATAGTCCCATGTGAATGGGAAATCCAGCTGATGACAGTTTTGTGTTTATGGACAGTGTGGTGAAAGTACTAGAACAGTGAGTATAAAATCGAGTTATATGCTGTTCCTTTGAATTCCAATCTAGATTCCAGTAATGTGTTTGCATCCTATGACAGATGCGTATACGTCTTTAGGGTCTCGTATTTGACTGGCACCAGCAGGTCACCAATCGACCACCTTTACAGCATATACCGTCATTTGGTTCTTCAGATTTGTGCTCTTGAAATTTCGGGGTGTGACTTCGTCATATATTCTTCTCAAACAGCTTCTCAACTTCAATGCCCGTCTGGTACTCAAGACACATGTTTTCTTCCGTCTTCTTCTTCTTCTTCTTCTTCTTTTTCTTGGCGAAACGTCCCTACAGGGACAAAGCATGCTTCTTAGCTTGTTCTATGAGCACTGTAGGAGATGTTATAAGAATAAATGAAATTGTTTGATTTGTTTGAAATTTTCTTATTTTATCTCCTACAAGCACTTTCACAGTTTTTAACTAAAAACTTCTTTTGCCAATTACTATTTTGTATGTGTATAGCGTGTGATTTGCACGAAAACACTGCATGCTCATTTAAGTCGAGGAAATTTCCATCACGAAAAGGTCCTGGACTGACCGGGAATCGAACCCGTCATCATCAGCATGGTTGTGCTGGGTACTCACGCCTTTGCAGCTGTGGCTTTATGGGTACTTTTCGTTATCAAAAACAAATCATCGGTGAACAAATTCGGTTTACTGTTCTGGTCACTCGTTGACGCCGGTTTCCATCTGGATGGTAGTTCATGAATATTTCAGAGTTTCATCTGATCAGCCTGATCTCTGGGTTTTGCCCTCAAATATTCAGCAACCTCAGCAACTTTATGAGAAGTCTGAATGATGTTCAACAAGTTTCAATGTACTTCAACTTTAGTGCAAACATGCTGCTTGCCTTTGATCATATTCCTGTAGCATCTAGAACACAACTGCAACGAGCAATTTCTTTCTGCGTCATCGGTAGTAGCGCTAGATCTGCCACGTTTGCCCTTTATGGGAAGTTGTAGGTCTTGCAGAACTACATATTTCACAAACTAGGGCCGCAACTCCAAGTAGAAGGTTTCAAATAATATGTAAGCTCATAGAGAGTAAATCTAATGGGTATATTCGCCACCATTGAATGAGATAAATTTAAATGAGCAAGTCCGAACTTTTTTGTGGGGTAGTACTAACTGCTATCTCTGATATCTTTCAGAAAAAAGTTTTCATAATATCAACAACCTGCAAGTAGAAACAAGAACAAGTTAAGACATTTTCAATCCGTTCTGATTAATATGTATGTTCTCAGACATATGTACTTTAATGTAAAACATGTGTATACTGTCGTGTGCGGCATAGTTGTCCCATGTCAATAGGGATTCCTATAGAACATGGGACAACTATGATGCACACGGCAGTATATGTCAATAAAGCTGTAGAATTGAATGAAAAGTTGCTAACTCGTCTATAATGCCATGATGCTACATAGCAGAAGATGTGGAGCGGACCTGGTGTGATGGTTAGAACACTTGACTATCACGCCGAGGACCTGGGATCGAGTCCCACTCCCGACAAACTCGCAAAATGTGAGTTCTTCCTACGGTAGGGAAGTGAAGCGTGGGTCCCGAGATGAACTAGCCAAGGGCTAAAAATCTCGTTAATACAGATTAAAAAAAATAGCAAAAGATCAAACTATTGATAACCGACAGATTAGCATACACACATTGTTCTTACTACATATACCGTTAGACATGTAGCATTAATTATTCTGTTTTTGTCAGTTGAGTAAGGTTACCTGTTCCCAAAGATATACTGTTACTAATGTTTTTTATGTCTAATTACCCGTTATTAGACAATTTTACTAAACAAATCTAAAACAGTGAATATTAACTGCTTTCGATGATAATTGTGGCGGAAAAACACTTCTTCAAACACAAAACGTACTCTTTGGTTTGGTTTCCTCGTCACTTAGGGGGTTCTTGTCGTAGTTGTTTCTTTAAAAGTAAGGAGCTATACCTAACTGCAATAGTCTAAATTAACTAAAAATGTTTGAGTCTTAAGGTACCATAAAGGTGCACAAATTGAACAAATACCGGCATGTGATAATTGTGTCCGAGCCACGGCATACAAGGATATAAGACAGACCATCACATTGATAAAATTAGTGTGGAGTTCTAAATCGTTTGATTTATTTGAACGATTTAAATTGCATCATCAAAAAACTTTCAGTTTTCCGAAATGGATTACCTTCCAAATGTTGTGCCCCGTTATCCGAGCTACTTTGATGTATGTTCTATTTTTGTTGATATTACTCGGCCTACTTTGATCGTAAAACTGTTAAATCATAGGACACTGTCAATAAAAAATAAGAAAATTGCAGCCGCAATAACAACTTCCACATAAAAGGCGAAGTTTATTTGTATATATGCCCAGATACTGCTGAAATTCTATTCAACTGCCTTAAATATATTTTTTTTTTGCACTTTATGCCTAAGTAATACATATTTTGTAAGGAAAATTTTTGATTTTTGATTTGACCCGTTTACTCTTTTAAAAGGACACGTTACTAATGGGCGACCTCATACAAACCCATTTGGCTACAATCAAGGTTGAGAAAAAAAACACAAGCCTCAAAGATAGAAATATTTGAAAAAAAAAAATGTTCTAGACCCGCCGATAGAACTTTCTCCTTTTAGTCTCAAATGAAAGAGGGGACCTTCAGCTTTCGTTTGGTGGGTGTTTTAGCGATACCGATTTTTTTCAATTAATTTTGTTCTACCAGACACACCGTGGGGGGGCCATTAATTTGGTTCCGCACTGGGCCCCCAAATTCCTAGCTACGCCACTGAGCACACCTGAAATAACTTATATACCTGTTGCACCCGTTTTAGATATTGATAAGAACAATGAACAGACTTCTCCATGGATCCCTCCAGAAATACCTCTAGGGTATCGCGCCACTTGGGCGGTGGCTTCTATATTCGTCTGTTTTCCACTATAACTCAGTCAATTTTGAACCAATTGACTTGAAATGTTGTACACGGGTAGATACTATACCTATCTCACCGCATTCCAAAAAATGTGTCAATTGGTCCAAATTTGACTGAGTTATAGCGGAAAACAGACGAAAATAGAAGCCACCGTCCAAGTGGCGCGATGCCCAATCTATTTATAAAGTGATTTCTCTAGTCCTTCTGTATGGATTCCTCCCGATATTTCTTCAATAAACTTACCTTAGGATTCTACTTTTTGATGGGATTGTGCATACAAGAAATTTCTGCAGAGATTGATCCAGCAATTTCTCCGCTGATTTTTCGAGGAATTCCTTCAGAGATTCTTCCAGAAATTTCTCATGAAATTCCTCCAGGAGGTTATATTGATCTTCCTTCGGGAAGTGTGGCTAGGACTCCTCAGGCAACTCCTGCTGAGATTCTCCCAGCAATTTCTCTTAGAACTCTTCCAAAAATTCTCACTCTGGTACCTTCAGGAATTCTACTAGGGAAGTTCTTCTGGAAATTCTTCCGGAAAATCTCCCTGGGATTTATCTCAAAATCCCTTTGGTGATTCTTCCCGAGATTTCTTCAAAGATTTATCCTCTAGAAATTCCACAAGGGATTTTTCCAAGAAATTTTATTGATTCCTTCATGAATTCCAGCTGGAATTCTTCAAGCAATTCCATTTAGAACTCCTTCAGAAACACTTCTAGGGATTTCTCCTGGCATTCCTCCTGTAATTCCTCCAGAATTTCCTCCTGCGATTCCATTAGGAATTCCTCCAGTACACTTCTACCGATTATTTCAAGGAGAGCTGTAGGTATTCCTCCAGGCATTTGTTAGAGGAACTTAGGATACCCCCGACATTCCTGATTCATGAATTTCTCTAGAAATTACTTCTATGATACCTCCCGAAATTCTAAGAATTCCTTCAGGTATTCCAGCTGGGATTCCTCAAGCAATTCCTAGGGTTCTTCCAGCTATTCTTCCTCCAGAAATTCTAATTGTGGTACTCCTGAAATTATGCTACGGATTCTTCTAGAGCTTTCTCCTGGCTTTTTTGCTGAGATCTTCTCAGGTGATTACCTGAAATTCTTGCAGAAATTCCTTTGATTGTTCTACCAGAGATTTCTCCAAGGACTCATCCAGGAATTCCCCTAGAGATTTTATCCAAAGATTCCTCTAGAAATTCGTCATGGAATTCCTCCAGAAACTCCTTTTGGCCTTCCTCCAAGAATATTTCAAACAACTTCTCCTGCGGATCTTCCAGCAATTCCTCCAGAAGTTCTTACTATTAAATTTATCCTAGCATTATGGCTGAAATTCTTCCAAGAAATGTTCCTGAGATTCTTTCAGAAATATCTCCTGTGATTCCTTCAAGGCCTTCTTTATATATTTTTCCAGAATACCTCTACCGGTTCTTGCAGGGGCTTCTCTAGGGATTCCAAGGATTTTTTTCTTTAGATTCCCCCAGGCATTCCTGATGGGGTTTCTCTAGAAATTCCTGTATATTTTTCTCCAGCAATTCCTCCTAGGATTTCTGCTGAGATTTCTACGATGATTCATCCCAGAATCCTTATAAGAATACCTCCTGAGGTCTAGCTACTTTATCGGCGCTGCAGTCTTGGGGAATCAAAACGACTGTTTTAGATTTGTCCCGACGTTTCGACTCGAAACAGAGTCGAAACGACGGGACAAATCTAAAACAGTCGTTTTGATTCCCCAAGACTGCAGCGCCGATAAAGTAGCTAGACCTCAGGAGGTATTCTTATAAGGATTCTGGGATGAATCATCGTAGAAATCTCAGCAGAAATCCTAGGAGGAATTGCTGGAGAAAAATATACAGGAATTTCTAGAGAAACCCCATCAGGAATGCCTGGGGGAATCTAAAGAAAAAAATCCTTGGAATCCCTAGAGAAGCCCCTGCAAGAACCGGTAGAGGTATTCTGGAAAAATATATAAAGAAGGCCTTGAAGGAATCACAGGAGATATTTCTGAAAGAATCTCAGGAACATTTCTTGGAAGAATTTCAGCCATAATGCTAGGATAAATTTAATAGTAAGAACTTCTGGAGGAATTGCTGGAAGATCCGCAGGAGAAGTTGTTTGAAATATTCTTGGAGGAAGGCCAAAAGGAGTTTCTGGAGGAATTCCATGACGAATTTCTAGAGGAATCTTTGGATAAAATCTCTAGGGGAATTCCTGGATGAGTCCTTGGAGAAATCTCTGGTAGAACAATCAAAGGAATTTCTGCAAGAATTTCAGGTAATCACCTGAGAAGATCTCAGCAAAAAAGCCAGGAGAAAGCTCTAGAAGAATCCGTAGCATAATTTCAGGAGTACCACAATTAGAATTTCTGGAGGAAGAATAGCTGGAAGAACCCTAGGAATTGCTTGAGGAATCCCAGCTGGAATACCTGAAGGAATTCTTAGAATTTCGGGAGGTATCATAGAAGTAATTTCTAGAGAAATTCATGAATCAGGAATGTCGGGGGTATCCTAAGTTCCTCTAACAAATGCCTGGAGGAATACCTACAGCTCTCCTTGAAATAATCGGTAGAAGTGTACTGGAGGAATTCCTAATGGAATCGCAGGAGGAAATTCTGGAGGAATTACAGGAGGAATGCCAGGAGAAATCCCTAGAAGTGTTTCTGAAGGAGTTCTAAATGGAATTGCTTGAAGAATTCCAGCTGGAATTCATGAAGGAATCAATAAAATTTCTTGGAAAAATCCCTTGTGGAATTTCTAGAGGATAAATCTTTGAAGAAATCTCGGGAAGAATCACCAAAGGGATTTTGAGATAAATCCCAGGGAGATTTTCCGGAAGAATTTCCAGAAGAACTTCCCTAGTAGAATTCCTGAAGGTACCAGAGTGAGAATTTTTGGAAGAGTTCTAAGAGAAATTGCTGGGAGAATCTCAGCAGGAGTTGCCTGAGGAGTCCTAGCCACACTTCCCGAAGGAAGATCAATATAACCTCCTGGAGGAATTTCATGAGAAATTTCTGGAAGAATCTCTGAAGGAATTCCTCGAAAAATCAGCGGAGAAATTGCTGGATCAATCTCTGCAGAAATTTCTTGTATGCACAATCCCATCAAAAAGTAGAATCCTAAGGTAAGTTTATTGAAGAAATATCGGGAGGAATCCATACAGAAGGACTAGAGAAATCACTTTATAAATAGATTGGGCATCGCGCCACTTGGACGGTGGCTTCTATTTTCGTCTGTTTTCCGCTATAACTCAGTCAAATTTGGACCAATTGACACATTTTTTGGAATGCGGTGAGATAGGTATAGTATCTACCCGTGTACAACATTTCAAGTCAATTGGTTCAAAATTGACTGAGTTATAGTGGAAAACAGACGAATATAGAAGCCACCGCCCAAGTGGCGCGATACCCTAGAGGTATTTCTGGAGGGATCCATGGAGAAGTCTGTTCATTGTTCTTATCAATATCTAAAACGGGTGCAACAGGTATATAAGTTATTTCAGGTGTGCTCAGTGGCGTAGCTAGGAATTTGGGGGCCCAGTGCGGAACCAAATTAATGGCCCCCCCACGGTGTGTCTGGTAGAACAAAATTAATTGAAAAAAATCGGTATCGCTAAAACACCCACCAAACGAAAGCTGAAGGTCCCCTCTTTCATTTGAGACTAAAAGGAGAAAGTTCTATCGGCGGGTCTAGAACATTTTTTTTTTTCAAATATTTCTATCTTTGAGGCTTGTGTTTTTTTTCTCAACCTTGATTGTAGCCAAATGGGTTTGTATGAGGTCGCCCATTAGTAACGTGTCCTTTTAAAAGAGTAAACGGGTCAAATCAAAAATCAAAAATTTTCCTTACAAAATATGTATTACTTAGGCATAAAGTGCAAAAAAAAAATATATTTAAGGCAGTTGAATAGAATTTCAGCAGTATCTGGGCATATATACAAATAAACTTCGCCTTTTATGTGGAAGTTGTTATTGCGGCTGCAATTTTCTTATTTTTTATTGACAGTGTCCTATGATTTAACAGTTTTACGATCAAAGTAGGCCGAGTAATATCAACAAAAATAGAACATACATCAAAGTAGCTCGGATAACGGGGCACAACATTTGGAAGGTAATCCATTTCGGAAAACTGAAAGTTTTTTGATGATGCAATTTAAATCGTTCAAATAAATCAAACGATTTAGAACTCCACACTAATTTTATCAATGTGATGGTCTGTCTTATATCCTTGTATGCCGTGGCTCGGACACAATTATCACATGCCGGTATTTGTTCAATTTGTGCACCTTTATGGTACCTTAAGACTCAAACATTTTTAGTTAATTTAGACTATTGCAGTTAGGTATAGCTCCTTACTTTTAAAGAAACAACTACGACAAGAACCCCCTAAGTGACGAGGAAACCAAACCAAAGAGTACGTTTTGTGTTTGAAGAAGTGTTTTTCCGCCACAATTATCATCGAAAGCAGTTAATATTCACTGTTTTAGATTTGTTTAGTAAAATTGTCTAATAACGGGTAATTAGACATAAAAAACATTAGTAACAGTATATCTTTGGGAACAGGTAACCTTACTCAACTGACAAAAACAGAATAATTAATGCTACATGTCTAACGGTATATGTAGTAAGAACAATGTGCTAATCTGTCGGTTATCAATAGTTTGATCTTTTGCTATTTTTTTTAATCTGTATTAACGAGATTTTTAGCCCTTGGCTAGTTCATCTCGGGACCCACGCTTCACTTCCCTACCGTAGGAAGAACTCACATTTTGCGAGTTTGTCGGGAGTGGGACTCGATCCCAGGTCCTCGGCGTGATAGTCAAGTGTTCTAACCATCACACCAGGTCCGCTCCACATCTTCTGCTATGTAGCATCATGGCATTATAGACGAGTTAGCAACTTTTCATTCAATTCTACAGCTTTATTGACATATACTGCCGTGTGCATCATAGTTGTCCCATGTTCTATAGGAATCCCTATTGACATGGGACAACTATGCCGCACACGACAGTATACACATGTTTTACATTAAAGTACATATGTCTGAGAACATACATATTAATCAGAACGGATTGAAAATGTCTTAACTTGTTCTTGTTTCTACTTGCAGGTTGTTGATATTATGAAAACTTTTTTCTGAAAGATATCAGAGATAGCAGTTAGTACTACCCCACAAAAAAGTTCGGACTTGCTCATTTAAATTTATCTCATTCAATGGTGGCGAATATACCCATTAGATTTACTCTCTATGAGCTTACATATTATTTGAAACCTTCTACTTGGAGTTGCGGCCCTAGTTTGTGAAATATGTAGTTCTGCAAGACCTACAACTTCCCATAAAGGGCAAACGTGGCAGATCTAGCGCTACTACCGATGACGCAGAAAGAAATTGCTCGTTGCAGTTGTGTTCTAGATGCTACAGGAATATGATCAAAGGCAAGCAGCATGTTTGCACTAAAGTTGAAGTACATTGAAACTTGTTGAACATCATTCAGACTTCTCATAAAGTTGCTGAGGTTGCTGAATATTTGAGGGCAAAACCCAGAGATCAGGCTGATCAGATGAAACTCTGAAATATTCATGAACTACCATCCAGATGGAAACCGGCGTCAACGAGTGACCAGAACAGTAAACCGAATTTGTTCACCGATGATTTGTTTTTGATAACGAAAAGTACCCATAAAGCCACAGCTGCAAAGGCGTGAGTACCCAGCACAACCATGCTGATGATGACGGGTTCGATTCCCGGTCAGTCCAGGACCTTTTCGTGATGGAAATTTCCTCGACTTAAATGAGCATGCAGTGTTTTCGTGCAAATCACACGCTATACACATACAAAATAGTAATTGGCAAAAGAAGTTTTTAGTTAAAAACTGTGAAAGTGCTTGTAGGAGATAAAATAAGAAAATTTCAAACAAATCAAACAATTTCATTTATTCTTATAACATCTCCTACAGTGCTCATAGAACAAGCTAAGAAGCATGCTTTGTCCCTGTAGGGACGTTTCGCCAAGAAAAAGAAGAAGAAGAAGAAGAAGAAGAAGACGGAAGAAAACATGTGTCTTGAGTACCAGACGGGCATTGAAGTTGAGAAGCTGTTTGAGAAGAATATATGACGAAGTCACACCCCGAAATTTCAAGAGCACAAATCTGAAGAACCAAATGACGGTATATGCTGTAAAGGTGGTCGATTGGTGACCTGCTGGTGCCAGTCAAATACGAGACCCTAAAGACGTATACGCATCTGTCATAGGATGCAAACACATTACTGGAATCTAGATTGGAATTCAAAGGAACAGCATATAACTCGATTTTATACTCACTGTTCTAGTACTTTCACCACACTGTCCATAAACACAAAACTGTCATCAGCTGGATTTCCCATTCACATGGGACTATTATGCTTTTATGTGAAGAATAATAAACATAATATACAAAATATATCGTCGGAAAATCATGCTTGCAATGGAAAAACAGTGTTTTGTCATAAATGTGTTCTTCGAAAAAAACGAAAAAATACCATATTTTTTCAAAAAAAAAAAATTGTTCTAGACCCGCCGATAGAACTTTCTCCTTTTAGTCTCAAATGAAAGGGGGGACCCTTAGCTTTCGCTTGGTGGGTGTCTAAGCGATACCGATTTTTTTAAATTAATGTTCTCCACCAGACACACCGTGCCCCATGAAAATTACAGATGTCCATATTTTACAATGATACATTTATACATTTAGCTCTTTAGCTGTTGAATTGTGTTCAACACGTTGAGAAAATCTCGACATTTGTACTCAGTATTAGCGTGTTGCTTGCAGTGGGCAGCTGACTGTCGAAAGGTTGCACATTATTTTTTGTATTCCTTTATGAATTTCTTTGGGGATTTCTACAATGATACATTTCGGAGTTCCATCAATGAGCCTAACATTATTTTTTAAGAATTGTGTCGAAACTTTTTTAAACAATTCATTTAGGAATTGCAATCTTTTAGAATACTTCAAAGTTACTTTAGCGTTTATTTAAAAAATCTTTCTTGAAGAATTATTTGTCTTCAAGGCTTCATGAAGTATTTCTCGGAACATTTTTTCAGGAAGTCCACCAGGAATTCTATCAAAAATATCTCTGAGGATTCATCTAGAAGATTATCTACAGAATTCTTAAGAAATTCCAGAAAAAAATAGTACAAAAAATTCCCAGTGATTCTTTTGGAACCAGATATTCTTCCAAGAAATAACATTGGAATTCTGCCAGATGAAGAGATGTCCTTCTAGAATTTCTGCAAACATTCTCCAAGGTTTCTTTCAGGAGATCCTACATTCTTTCGATGATTTGGCCACACAAGTTAAGTATTGTTACATGGATTATTCAAGGATTTCTCAATTATTCTCTCATATAACTATTTCAGAGATACCCCCAAGAATTTAACTTGTCGTTTTCTTAAGCATTCATCACTCATCTTGGCGTTCTTTTGATGATTTCTTAAGCATTTTTTTTCCAATGAATAGGGGGATTAGGGGCATAATGGACACCCTAAGCAAATGAGTATGTTAGGCTTGTATAACAGACAAAAACTTAACATATTATCAGTTGGCTTACAATTTTAACTTGTTTCCTACGTATTTCAATCATTTACACCTGGTAGAATGTCATTATTGTGAAGAAATAATGAATTGAAAACCGTGTGTTTTTTGGGGCTGGCAGGAAAGGTACGGGGTGAAATGGACACCCATCGGGGCATAATGGGCACCCCTGCATATTTTATGCTGTATCTTTGAGAATATTGACCAGTTAAGTAATTTGCCTACGGAGATCAATACCACAGATATAATACTCCATCTTAGACGAGTTTACATAACTTCAAAGTTAATTAATTCAATTTAGGTTAAAATAATCGGATTGAATTTTTTCAAACTCTCTAAAACGCCTAACAGTATGCAATGCGCGTACATCCATTCGTAATTGCCAGTGTTCATTTTGCCCCGAATAGACTACAACATTGAAATACATAGCTATTTTCAGTGTGTTCTGATCAAAAATATAATACTTCATCCATTGCTAAATCTACGTATGCATGTAGATAAGCTAACAATTCACTTGTTTGTATGGTGGACACACTCAGCCACTCGTAATACCTTATTTGCTACTGCTTCGAAATTATAAGAAATCCATCATATGAAAAACATACTTCAATTTCAATGGTATTTTGATTATTTTGAAGGAATATAAATGGTACTTTTGAAAAATAGAACAATGACTTGTTCCTTTACACTTATGCATTGAAAGTTTTACATAAAAGTCAACGGTTTCGGCAAAAACAGGGGTGTCCATTTCGCCCCGGGTGTCCATTATGCCCCTAATCTCCCTACTTCATAAATTCCTCTAAGAATTCCTTCAAAAATTTCAGCAACGTTTTTTTTTTTTAATTTTTTTGTAAGTATTCTCCATAGTGTTTCTCCACGGTATTTCTAAGAGATTCATTCTACAATTCCTCCAGGAAATATCCAAAGAATCCATTGGATAAGAATTAAAAAAAAATCTCCACGGATTCCTACAGACATTTCTCTAAGAATATTTTCGGAGAAACTACTGTAGGAGTTCTGTAGGAATTCTTTCGAAAAATCCTTCTAGAATTCTTCAAGCTAATTCTTTAATATTCGTCATCTCTTAGAGTTTTCCCAAGGATTCCTTCAGGAGTTTTTGCTAGTATTCCTCTGGGAACTCTTCTAAGAATTTGACCTGAATTTATTAATGATTTCTCGAGAAACTCCTCCAAAAAATCGTATTAAATTCGTTCTGACAATTCCTGGTGGGATCAACAATGTCAACTTAGTTATCTTACAATCTCAAATTCAGCCAATTCAAAAACAAAGCAATTACGACACCGATTGATTACGTAATTTTTATTATCATTCGTGCTCACTTCTAACAAAGGAGGATGATGAAAATTGGAGCGTATATGCTTAATAGTGTGGGTCATCGGAACCGTTTTCTCAGATCAAAGCTTTTTTGGTTCCGTTTCGGGTCCTGAGTATCTGTGCAAAATTTGAGCACGATCGGTTGCGTCTACACTTTGCGCATTGCAATTGAAATTTGTATGGGATTTTGTATGGGAAAACATACTTTTTCGCATTTTAGCCATAAGTTGAAAAAGTTTGTCTGAAACTTTTTAACCGATACTGTGAAATGATAGCCTAGGATGTTCTGAGAAACTTTGTTGAAGACCGCAAAGCGATCCCATGCTTGTGAAAAAAGTTATACCAACGAACAGCATGCATGTGTTTTTGTTTTAACATGTAAAGGAATAACAATAGCAACAAAATCATGCTGTTTCGCCAAGCAATGCCAACGCAATAACTTTTTTCATAAGCATTAGATCAGTTCGCGGTCTTCGACAAAGTTTTTCAGGACACCCTAGGCTATGTTTTCACTTTAACGGTTATACGGTTTTAGAAAAATTCGAGCTTGTTATGAGAGAAATGCAAAAAAGTGTGTTTTCCCATGTAAA
>NW_026917708.1:0-373 GCF_035046485.1 Aedes albopictus
CATGTTCAAAGTTTCTTTGACTTATTATCTTTTGAATGAAACCTAGGGTTCTGAAATCGGACGCAAATTAGCGAAGATATAGGCCTAAAAAAATGACATGTTTTTGAGGGGATGACCCCAAACTTTTGATCGGGAGTGTAAGAAAACCAATTGTAATACCTAGTACTTTTTTTCGATCCGGAATGTGCTCTTTACACCAAACTCTTTTTATAGGTGCATTGACAAAATACCTCACGACTAGATATGTGTTCCATCGCAATCGAATGCGTCTGCATTCCGGCTGCAAAACAGACAGAATAGGTTTTCTTCACCGTTTTGGCGAAAAAAGAAGAAACAGATGTATGTATGTCGAATTAAGTACACAGTAGCCAGA
>NW_026917708.1:396-13321 GCF_035046485.1 Aedes albopictus
CTTTCCACTCCCCGCGATTGCACAAAACGTAAGCCAAATGATATGCGCGAGCAACTGGAGAGCGCGAGCAAACTGGGCGTAGAAAAAGATGGGGGCAGTCTTCAAAGCAGCTTGCTATCAAGTTCTTGTGTGCAATTTTGAAACATCAGAATCTTGCACGCAAATATTGCTCGCGCAAATTGCCCGAGCAAGCAGATTTCAAAACAGAATAGTGGTTTCTGCTTTTAGTGGTGTTGCGTGTACGTACACGTTGCATTACACGAACACTACCTGAGTTACTGGTTGAAAATAGTAAACAAAAATCAGCTGTTCCCGGCAAAATCAAATGCGCATATTTTCAACCAGTAGATTTGCATTAGTGTTCGTGACGCCGCGCTGCGAAACCACTATTGGATAGAAACAAGGGGTTGGTCATTCAGCACACTTCATTTGTGCCGTGATTTTTGAGCGTGTGCCAATATGTGCCTAAACTGTGCCGGTTGTTTTTCAGTGTGTGCCGAAGTGTGCCGAACGTGCCGGAGGTGTGCCGAATGTGCCCAGTGGAATATTTTCTTAGAATGTTTTTGCGCTAATTATAATCCTGTCTATTTTTGGCGAATGTTATTGGTCTAGTCGGTGTTTACCGACAAAATTCCACCCAGAACACTTGTCTAGAATCTGTATGAAGGGATTTTTTGCAATCGTAAGTATAATGACAGTTTGATTCCATACCGCAAAGTTGGATTTCTATGTTGTGCCCATGTGTGCCGGATTGTGCCGGCATGTGTGCCGAGATGTGCCGGCATGTGTGCCGGGCACAATGTGCCGAGTGACCAACCCCTTGGGATAGAAATGTTATTAAAATTTGGTAAAAATTATTAAACAAAAATGAAATAAATCTTCTAAACATTATCTCACTAGTCTAGGCTGATAGTGGGACACCTTAGCAAGAGTTTGTAACCTTTCATTGATCCGGGTGTGCCTGCCTTGGAGTGTTATAAGACATTTCCTAGAAGGCCTCTTAAAAAGTCAATAATTCCTATGAAGAAAATCACCTAATAACAAAAATTCCAAATCAATGAAATGAAGCTTCGGAACATTATCTCACTAGTCTAGGCTGATAGTGGGACACCTTAGGAAGAGTTTTTAACCTTTCATTGATCCGGGTGTGCCTGCCTTGGAGTTTTATAAGACATTTCCTAGAAGGTCTCTTAGAAAGTCAATAATTCCTATGAAGAAAATCACCGAATAACAAAAATTCCAAATCAATGAAATAAAGCTTCGGAACATTATCTCACCAGTTAAGACTGATAGCAGGATACCTTAGGAAGAGTTTGTAACCTTTCATTGATCCGAGTGTGCCTGCCTTGGAGTTTTATAAGACATTTCCTAGAAGGTCTCTTAGAAAGTCAATAATTCCTATGAAGAAAATCACCTAATAACAAAAATTCCAAATCAATGAAATAAAGCTTCGGAACATTATCTCACCAGTTAAGACTGATAGCAGGACACCTAAGGAAGAGTTTGTAACCTTTCATTGATCCGGGTGTGCCTGCCTTGGACTTTTATAAGACATTTCCTAGAAGGTCTCTTAGAAAGTCAATAATTCCTATGAAGAAAATCACCGAATAACAAAAATTCCAAATCAATGAAATAAAGCTTCGGAACATTATCTCACCAGTTAAGACTGATAGCAGGACATCTTAGGAAGAGTTTGTAACCTTTCATTGATCCGGGTGTGCCTGCCTTGGAGTTTTATAAGAAATTTCCTACAAGGTCTCTTAGAAAGTCAATAATTCCAATGAAGAAAATCACCGAATAACAAAAATTCCAAATCAATGAAATAAAGCTTCGGAACATTATCTCACTAGTCTAGGCTGATAGTGGGACACCTTAGCAAGAGTTTGTAACCTTTCATTGATCCGGGTGTGCCTGCCTTGGACTTTTATAAGACATTTCCTAGAAGGTCTCTTAGAAAGTCAATAATTCCTATGAAGAAAATCACCTAATAACAAAAATTCCAAATCAATGAAATAAAGCTTCGGAACATTATCTCACCAGTTAAGACTGATAGCAGGACACCTTAGGAAGAGTTTGTAACCTTTCATTGATCCGGGTGTGCCTGCCTTGGACTTTTATAAGACATTTCCTAGAAGGTCTCTTAGAAAGTCAATAATTCCTATGAAGAAAATCACCGAATAACAAAAATTCCAAATCAATGAAATAAAGCTTCGGAACATTATCTCACTAGTCTAGGCTGATAGTGGGACACCTTAGGAAGAGTTTGTAACCTTTCATTGATCCGGGTGTGCCTGCCTTGGAGTGTTATAAGACATTTCCTAGAAGGTCTCTTAGAAAGTCAATAATTCCAATGAAAAAAATCACATAATAACAAAAATTCCAAATCAATGAAATTAAGCTTCGGAACATTATCTCACTAGTCTAGGCTGATAGTGGGACACCTAAGGAAGAGTTTGTAACCTTTCATTGATCCGGGTGTGCCTGCCTTGGAGTGTTATAAGACATTTCCTAGAAGGTCTCTTAAAAAGTCAATAATTCCTATGAAGAAAATCACCTAATAACAAAAAATCCAAATCAATGAAATAAAGCTTCGGAACATTATCTCACTAGTCTAGGCTGATAGTGGGACACCTTAGGAAGAGTTTGTAACCTTTCATTGATCCGGGTGTGCCTGCCTTGGAGTTTTATAAGACATTTCCTAGAAGGTCTCTTAGAAAGTCAATAATTCCTATGAAGAAAATCACCTAATAACAAAAATTCCAAATCAATGAAATAAAGCTTCGGAACATTATCTCACCAGTTAAGACTGATAGCAGGACACCTAAGGAAGAGTTTGTAACCTTTCATTGATCCGGGTGTGCCTGCCTTGGAGTTTTATAAGAAATTTCCTACAAGGTCTCTTAGAAAGTCAATAATTCCAATGAAGAAAATCACCGAATAACAAAAATTCCAAATCAATGAAATAAAGCTTCGGAACATTATCTCACTAGTCTAGGCTGATAGTGGGACACCTTAGCAAGAGTTTGTAACCTTTCATTGATCCGGGTGTGCCTGCCTTGGAATTTTATAAGACATTTCCTAGAAGGTCTCTTAGAAAGTCAATAATTCCTATGAAGAAAATCACCTAATAACAAAAATTCCAAATCAATGAAATAAAGCTTCGGAACATTATCTCACCAGTTAAGACTGATAGCAGGACACCTTAGGAAGAGTTTGTAACCTTTCATTGATCCGGGTGTGCCTGCCTTGGACTTTTATAAGACATTTCCTAGAAGGTCTCTTAGAAAGTCAATAATTCCTATGAAGAAAATCACCTAATAACAAAAATTCCAAATCAATGAAATAAAGCTTCGGAACATTATCTCACCAGTTAAGACTGATAGCAGGACACCTTAGGAAGAGTTTGTAACCTTTCATTGATCCGGGTGTGCCTGCCTTGGACTTTTATAAGACATTTCCTAGAAGGTCTCTTAGAAAGTCAATAATTCCTATGAAGAAAATCACCGAATAACAAAAATTCCAAATCAATGAAATAAAGCTTCGGAACATTATCTCACTAGTCTAGGCTGATAGTGGGACACCTTAGGAAGAGTTTGTAACCTTTCATTGATCCGGGTGTGCCTGCCTTGGAGTGTTATAAGACATTTCCTAGAAGGTCTCTTAGAAAGTCAATAATTCCAATGAAAAAAATCACATAATAACAAAAATTCCAAATCAATGAAATTAAGCTTCGGAACATTATCTCACTAGTCTAGGCTGATAGTGGGACACCTTAGGAAGAGTTTGTAACCTTTCATTGATCCGGGTGTGCCTGCCTTGGAGTGTTATAAGACATTTCCTAGAAGGTCTCTTAAAAAGTCAATAATTCCTATGAAGAAAATCACCTAATAACAAAAAATCCAAATCAATGAAATAAAGCTTCGGAACATTATCTCACTAGTCTAGACTGATAGTGGGACACCTTAGGAAGAGTTTGTAACCTTTCATTGATCCGGGTGTGCCTGCCTTGGAGTTTTATAAGACATTTCCTAGAAGGTCTCTTAGAAAGTCAATAATTCCTATGAAGAAAATCACCTAATAACAAAAAATCCAAATCAATGAAATAAAGCTTCGGAACATTATCTCACTAGTCTAGGCTGATAGTGGGACACCTTAGGAAGAGTTTTCTAACCTTTCATTGATCCGGGTGTGCCTGCCTTGGAGTTTTATAAGAAATTTCCTACAAGGTCTCTTAGAAAGTCAATAATTCCTATGAAGAAAATCACCGAATAACAAAAATTCCAAATCAATGAAATAAAGCTTCGGAACATTATCTCACTAGTCTAGGCTGATAGTGGGACACCTTAGGAAGAGTTTGTAACCTTTCATTGATCCGGGTGTGCCTGCCTTGGAGTTTTATAAGACATTTCCTAGAAGGTCTCTTAGAAAGTCAATAATTCCTATGAAGAAAATCACCTAATAACAAAAATTCCAAATCAATGAAATAAAGCTTCGGAACATTATCTCACCAGTTAAGACTGATAGCAGGACATCTTAGGAAGAGTTTGTAACCTTTCATTGATCCGGGTGTGCCTGCCTTGGAGTTTTATAAGCCATTTCCTAGAAGGTCTCTTAGAAAGTCAATAATTCCAATGAAGAAAATCACCGAATAACAAAAAATCCAAATCAATGAAATTAAGCTTCGGAACATTATCTCACTAGTCTAGGCTGATAGTGGGACACCTTAGGAAGAGTTTGTAACCTTTCATTGATCCGGGTGTGCCTGCCTTGGAATTTTATAAGACATTTCCTAGAAGGTCTCTTGGAAAGTCAATAATTCCTATGAAGAAAATCACCTAATAACAAAAATTCCAAATCAATGAAATAAAGCTTCGGAACATTATCTCACCAGTTAAGACTGATAGCAGGACACCTTAGCAAGAGTTTGTAACCTTTCATTGATCCGGGTGTGCCTGCCTTGGACTTTTATAAGACATTTCCTAGAAGGTCTCTTAGAAAGTCAATAATTCCTATGAAGAAAATCACCGAATAACAAAAATTCCAAATCAATGAAATAAAGCTTCGGAACATTATCTCACCAGTTAAGACTGATAGCAGGACATCTTAGGAAGAGTTTGTAACCTTTCATTGATCCGGGTGTGCCTGCCTTGGAGTTTTATAAGAAATTTCCTACAAGGTCTCTTAGAAAGTCAATAATTCCAATGAAGAAAATCACCGAATAACAAAAATTCCAAATCAATGAAATAAAGCTTCGGAACATTATCTCACTAGTCTAGGCTGATAGTGGGACACCTTAGGAAGAGTTTGTAACCTTTCATTGATCCAGGTGTGCCTGCCTTGGAATTTTATAAGACATTTCCTAGAAGGTCTCTTAAAAAGTCAATAATTCCTATGAAGAAAATCACCGAATAACAAAAATTCCAAATCAATGAAATAAAGCTTCGGAACATTATCTCACCAGTTAAGACTGATAGCAGGACACCTTAGGAAGAGTTTGTAACCTTTCATTGATCCGGGTGTGCCTGCCTTGGAGTTTTATAAGACATTTCCTAGAAGGTCTCTTAGAAAGTCAATAATTCCTATGAAGAAAATCACCGAATAACAAAAATTCCAAATCAATGAAATAAAGCTTCGGAACATTATCTCACCAGTTAAGACTGATAGCAGGACACCTTAGGAAGAGTTTGTAACCTTTCATTGATCCGGGTGTGCCTGCCTTGGAGTTTTATAAGACATTTCCTAGAAGGTCTCTTAGAAAGTCAATAATTCCTATGAAGAAAATCACCGAATAACAAAAATTCCAAATCAATGAAATAAAGCTTCGGAACATTATCTCACTAGTCTAGGCTGATAGTGGGACACCTTAGCAAGAGTTTGTAACCTTTCATTGATCCGGGTGTGCCTGCCTTGGAATTTTATAAGACATTTCCTAGAAGGTCTCTTAGAAAGTCAATAATTCCTATGAAGAAAATCACCTAATAACAAAAATTCCAAATCAATGAAATAAAGCTTCGGAACATTATCTCACCAGTTAAGACTGATAGCAGGACACCTTAGGAAGAGTTTGTAACCTTTCATTGATCCGGGTGTGCCTGCCTTGGAGTTTTATAAGACATTTCCTAGAAGGTCTCTTAGAAAGTCAATAATTCCTATGAAGAAAATCACCGAATAACAAAAATTCCAAATCAATGAAATAAAGCTTCGGAACATTATCTCACTAGTCTAGGCTGATAGTGGGACACCTTAGGAAGAGTTTGTAACCTTTCATTGATCCAGGTGTGCCTGCCTTGGAATTTTATAAGACATTTCCTAGAAGGTCTCTTAAAAAGTCAATAATTCCTATGAAGAAAATCACCGAATAACAAAAATTCCAAATCAATGAAATAAAGCTTCGGAACATTATCTCACTAGTCTAGGCTGATAGTGGGACACCTTAGAAAGAGTTTGTAACCTTTCATTGATCCGGGTGTGCCTGCCTTGGAGTTTTATAAGAAATTTCCTGCAAGGTCTCTTAGAAAGTCAATAATTCCAATGAAGAAAATCACCGAATAACAAAAATTCCAAATCAATGAAATAAAGCTTCGGAACATTATCTCACCAGTTAAGACTGATAGCAGGACACCTTAGGAAGAGTTTGTAACCTTTCATTGATCCGGGTGTGCCTGCCTTGGACTTTTATAAGACATTTCCTAGAAGGTCTCTTAGAAAGTCAATAATTCCTATGAAGAAAATCACCGAATAACAAAAATTCCAAATCAATGAAATAAAGCTTCGGAACATTATCTCACCAGTTAAGACTGATAGCAGGACACCTTAGGAAGAGTTTGTAACCTTTCATTGATCCGGGTGTGCCTGCCTTGGAGTTTTATAAGACATTTCCTAGAAGGTCTCTTAGAAAGTCAATAATTCCTATGAAGAAAATCACCTAATAACAAAAATTCCAAATCAATGAAATAAAGCTTCGGAACATTATCTCACCAGTTAAGACTGATAGCAGGACACCTTAGGAAGAGTTTGTAACCTTTCATTGATCCGGGTGTGCCTGCCTTGGAGTTTTATAAGACATTTCCTAGAAGGTCTCTTAGAAAGTCAATAATTCCTATGAAGAAAATCACCGAATAACAAAAATTCCAAATCAATGAAATAAAGCTTCGGAACATTATCTCACTAGTCTAGGCTGATAGTGGGACACCTTAGGAAGAGTTTGTAACCTTTCATTGATCCAGGTGTGCCTGCCTTGGAATTTTATAAGACATCGAAAAACGTGGAATTTTATAAGGTATCGAAAAACGGCAAAAAATACCTTACGTAATAAATGGACAGCCCCAGTGGCACTATGTATTGAGTAGTCTGCGAGGGTCGAACTGCCAGGTTTTCCCTTCCTTTAAGCTGGCCACCAAAATGCTTACTTTATCTGAGATTTTCCCTGCTTTAAAATATAAGCTTTTTTCATGTTACAGTTTTATGCAGGGGGTGCTTCTCATACAAATGAAATACAAATTTAAATCAAAAATATAATTTAAACAGACAGCTAAAACACAAACATAGACACAAACGGTTGATTTAGCAGGTACTGAGGATACTGCAACTCCGAAAATCATACGAATCAACTATGATTTTTTGCCACAAGAATTTCTTGCGAAAATCATTGTTACGAACTGTGGTTTTGTATTCAAAGCGCCAACTATTATTGTCATACTGTTACTGTATAAATTTCATAACACTCACGTATGAAAATCATACCGATAACGTATAAAAACTAACTGTCTTATGACTATGACCATAGGCGCCAACTTAGGGGGGGCAAGCATGGTTTTGCCCCCCCAATAATTGCAGATTTTTCGATTTTCCCATACAAAAAAACAGAAAAACCTGGCTTTGCCCCCCCCCCCCAATAATTTGACCAAGTTGGCGCGTCTGACTATGTCTATCATACATATTTTTATGAAATATTTTGCACAAATTAAAAAAATCACAACCTGGAATCGAACCAGGAACGTTAAGGTTAGCCAGTGCGTACTTTACTCATTCGCCCATCGACGCTTCGGAAGTTGAAGTGGTTAGAAGTTTTGTTTTCTAGCAATGGTGTTTCATAACACATATTATGATTTTCACACGATGCTTCTAATGAGATTTTTCATACGACTAGTCTTATGGATTTCGCTTTTCAATGTATGAAAAGCATACGAGAACTATGAAATGACGAAAAAATAAAAATAACTGATTCATAAGATGTAAACTATGAAAAACATACGAACAGTATCCTCAGTGTACCTAAGAAGCGTGTTCTGATACAAGTTTATGAAGATCAAAAAAAGGGAATGGTGGAAACAGATAAGAACAAATGCCCCAAATGGATGCAAATGCAGACCCTTTGTAGTAGCGAATCAGCACTTCTTTTTGCAAATAAACGAACGTCCAAAATCAATCATTTTAAACCCCCTCCTCCTATATCACACCATTTTGTTTGAGACTTCTGAAAAGGTTGTCACAATTTGCTGAACCCCTACGTTATGGACGTTCCTGACATTGCAATAGTGCAAAAGCTCAACAATTACAAAACAATATTAAACCTAGCCGAATTTTCAATGGGCTATACAACGTTTGCCGGGTCAGCTAGTTAATAGAATAACTTCGCCAGGTACAGGACCTAAGTGTATTTTGGTGTATCGGTTCATTTTCTTAGCTTGACTAGATTTGGCAGCCTGATTCGATTCTTTCGGTGATCGACTTAGGAACCACGGGTTCAAATAGTTCTTTTTGCTTTCGATCGTCAGCCGCATCACAACGCTCAGATCCACGCTAACGGATGTGATGTGCACGCAGGATGCCTGTGCAGCCATCCCGACTGGCAAGCCAAAATACAGGACCTTATCGAAACGCCCGGGACGGCGGGATCAACAATGTTCGGTCGGATGGTGGCGGCCGTCAAGAAATCACGACACCGTCCATTTAGGTAAGTAGCTGATTCACCACTCGCATTCTGGAGCTGTTCCTCGGATTGGTCGGACCGTTTAGGACGTTTAGAACAAAGCGAGCCGAACGCATCGAAAAAGATACGCAGAGCCGAGTTGCGAGCACGTTGGAAATATTGACGATTCCAATTCATCGTCGTACTGCGGGTAGAATAAAAAGTTTATGAAACAAACATATAGAAAATTAATAATGATCACTTACCATATTCATCAGTTCGAGATCTTTGACGGACATGAAATAGATGTCTGCGGTCATCCAGGAGGATCACATAGGCGCACCACGGAAGGAGAGCTGATTTCTAGCGTTGAGAGAACATCCGCTACAGTGATGAAGCCTTCTTGCTTGGCCGAAAGTTGAACTGATTTCAGATGCTCGAGGAAATCTGCCCGTCCAATGCATAGGATTCCAATTCGTCATCTGGCACTGGATTCGAATGATCCAAAAGAAGTTTATCCAACGTTAGAACCGGGATCGGAGGACGCTTTTCAAGCGGCTGTGCCATCACAGTGGGTTCGAGCATCTTCACCTCGGATATCTGCCACTAATCTAGACGGTGACGCTTGGCTTGACTGGCAGGCAGCTGATCGACTGTTCATCGGTTACTGTCTACTGTAATCTATGGTCCTAGACTGTGTAGCGTTATAAACAATTTGTGTTTTATAGATCTTAATGCTGTTGTTGCTGGTCGTTGAAACCTGTAGTTCTTCTAGTGCCTTCATCTACATCGTCACTGCCTCGCCATCATTGCCTGCAGCGTTTCCGCTAGCAGCTTCCGGGGCTATGTCCTGATTACTCATGTACATGTTAGTCAGTGCGTCGTTCACGTCATTTTGGTTGCAATGTTCCATCTGCTCGTTTTGTGGCGGTATTCCATCCGGACGTTACATATAGCAAGTGGGGTGGTTCGAGTTAGGTATGCTATCGGTCGAGTAGGCTTCCCGATGAATTTCCTGCTGTTCTGTGAACGGATAATTGAATTAGAGGTCGCGGCTCCTGAAATAGTAGTTTACGCAACAAGGTGCAGAATGACGGTTTTTCAAGGGGTTGGTCATTCAGCACACTTCATTTGTGCCGTGATTTTTGAGCGTGTGCCAATATGTGCCTAAACTGTGCCGGTTGTTTTTCAGTGTGTGCCGAAGTGTGCCGAACGTGCCGGAGGTGTGCCGAATGTGCCCAGTGGAATATTTTCTTAGAATGTTTTTGCGCTAATTATAATCCTGTCTATTTTTGGCGAATGTTATTGGTCTAGTCGGTGTTTACCGACAAAATTCCACCCAGAACACTTGTCTAGAATCTGTATGAAGGGATTTTTTGCAATCGTAAGTATAATGACAGTTTGATTCCATACCGCAAAGTTGGATTTCTATGTTGTGCCCATGTGTGCCGGATTGTGCCGGCATGTGTGCCGAGATGTGCCGGCATGTGTGCCGGGCACAATGTGCCGAGTGACCAACCCCTTGCGGTTTTTACAGCACGAGTCGTACATTTATCCAACGAGGCTTGCCGAGTTGGATAATTACGACGAGTGCTGGAAAAATCGACTTCTGCATCGAGTCCCGTACAACGTTTTTTGCAATTTCATAAATTACCCTTGAGGATAGTTTTAAACAAAACTTTTTCATCAATCTGCACACTGATGTTCATAGCCATGTTCAAGAAAATCTGATCATAACAGGTTATATTGTGCAGTTGCCACAATTTTTCAAAACTGCGTCCAGAAAGCATCAAGAAGTTGACCAAAACTGAAAACAGTGCTGTAATGGTTCATTACGCAACGCAAATCAGTGCTGTAATGAACCATTACAGCATTGTTAATTTGGTGTGGGAAAGTAGATTTGCGTGAGGTAAAACAGCCTATTACGATGAGAAATTGCAAAAAAAAATATTGTGTTACGCATTATGGCTAGTTTCCACTTCGTACGTACTGTGCAAAAACATAGGACGAGTAATGCTCAAGTAATAATTCCGCTTCAAAATTACTTGAGCGGTTCGCAGATGGCAAGGAAAGAAAAAAGTGTAACGCCAGTAACGCTTCCCGTGCAAATCAAATGAAGCTGTCACTTTTCCGCGCGGAAAAATAGTCCGTGTTATTATTCCGTAAGAAAGAGTGACATTTCTCTCCAAATAGATCAGTTGTCAAAATTACTTGCGGAAAAAGGAGGAATTTTACTTGAGCGCTCTACTTGGGATCTGGAAACTTAGCTTTAGGTACCGTTCCATGCCCTAATATCGTGTGCCTCCTAATACCGTGTATTTGACAAAAAACTCAAATATTTTACTAAGTGTATTATTTTTTTAACTAAGTAACTAATTCAATCATTAGCATATTAAACCTTCTTAAGTTAGGCGTAATAAATTTGGCACATATTTACAAAAACAAGCAATTAAAAATATTCACAAAATGTGAGTGCGAAGTACCAATACACGGTATTAGGGCATGGTTCCTTTTGTGTTCCAAATACCGTGTTTCGGCTAAAACTGCAAGCTGAAAATATTATTGATACTTTTTTACTTTATGAATCACGGTATTTGGGCATGGCACGGTATGTGGTTTATAGTGCGATGAAACTCAAATAAAAGTGCGTCAGATCGTTCCGGTTCTTCACCGCACTTAAGCCGTTAGTATTGTGGATTTAGCACTAAATTGGTGTCGGAAGTAACTTCATTGACTTCCGCTGCCTTTCCTATGCGTTAAACATAACGTCGGAAGTAGTGCGCTATATAGAGCATCAGATTTACTATACAGCGCACTACTTCCGACGCTGTGTTTAACGCATAGGAAGGACAGCGGAAGTCAATGAAGTGACTTCCGACACCAATTTGGTGCTAAATCCACAATACACGCTTTGCCAAGTGTGCCTATTTTTCCGCACGCATAACCCAGTAGGCCAACAGCGCACAGTGGTCCATAGGATGGGGCTGATTTTAAAAAATCTCTCCGAAATATGATTTCCCAAGTGGAAAGTGATCTACTTAGTCGAAATAAGTGAGCTGTACAAAAATGAGCGATTTCGGTTGATATTTAGGGGTGGCGCAAAGGGTTTAAGTGAAATTTTTGCTAGAACAAACTTTCAAAAAACATTTCAAATTTAATTTTCAAACATAATCGCTCATTTTTGTACAGCTCACTTATTTCGACTAGTAGATCACTTTCCACTTAGGAAATCATATTTCGGAGAGATTTTTTAAAATTAGCCCCACCCTAGGTCCACGACCCAGATTTACGAGGAAAGATGCATTCAACGCTTTCAAATAAGTTTTTAGGCAAATATGGTCTTCTAAAAAGTTGTCCTTAATAATAAGGTCCTCTTTAAAATGTGCATGAAAATTAGGGTGGTCTATATTTTCAAAGAAATTGGTAACCAAACTTTTTTTTTGCAAGAATAACTGTATACATTCTTCACGATAGTTGTAGATCTATCAATTTTGAGCAAGTTTGCCGAAGACACTTTTTATGTAGCTTTAAAATTGACCGATCTAGAGGTATTTTTCTGAATAAGCTTAGGGTGGTTCAAGAAAAAACGGTTTTCTGGCGTTAACTTTTTCAGTTTCGATTTTTCATCCAAGTCGCCCAAGAAGTCGCCCATTTGAAGACGCGTCGTCGTGCGCTGAGATGGTCTCTATCTCTTTTGGTCTCTTTTGCCCCCCCCCCCCATTGACAATGCATTTGAGTTCCCTAAACATTGGTACAAGATGCGGGAATCGATAACGTGACGTCATCGCACCCTGATGAAAAAATATGTATAAAACGGGAATAAATTCAATAGAGCTTGCTGACGTTTATTCACCTCTCTCTTTCAAGCATGCAGGCGGGATAGGATTTGTTTTCATCGGGAAACCTTTCCTGATGACAACAAATCCTATTCCGCCTGCATGTTTGAAAGAGAAAGGTGAATAAACGTCAGCAAGCTCTATATCTCTGCTCACAGTGGATGGATTCGAACGAATT
>NW_026917709.1:0-78315 GCF_035046485.1 Aedes albopictus
AAAAGAGAATCAATACATGCGACATATCAATGACTTATTCAGTAACAAGATAAACGGTTAACCAACAAATAATCTCAGACCATATTTGGGAGAACCGGTAGTGTTCCAGAACTGGTGACAAGACGAGTAACGCGTCGGAAGTGGTAAAATATAGAAAGGAAGGCGTTTTTGATAAACTGATGAACGGTCAACAAGAAAATAGTCTCAGGCCACAG
Source organism: Aedes albopictus (assembly GCF_035046485.1). NCBI lineage: Eukaryota > Metazoa > Arthropoda > Insecta > Diptera > Culicidae > Aedes > Aedes albopictus. The sequence goes on from NW_026917709.1 coordinate 216, forward strand.
TAGTTCGGAATCGGTTGCGGGTGTGGTTTGATAGAAGTGAACCAAAACCATGCATGCGATACATAAAATCGCGGCATTTTCAAAAATTTTCCGAACGGTTAGCAAGCAAATAGCCTTAAATCACATCAATTTCCGGCTTTTCAGGTCACATGATGAACAGTTGACAAAAACATAGTCTAAGACCATATTTGAGACAACCGGAATCAGTTCCAGGTGTCCCGCCGGAAGTAGTCAAACGTAAAATTTAACCAAACCCATGCAAGCTGCACATCAAATAGCGGAATTATAAAGGTTAACAAAATAAATGTCAAAGCGATAAATCAAATTGTGGCTTTTTTGATAGCATGTAAACGTTGGGTAGGATTATAAATGAAGAAATGATCAAAGTCTTCATATACGCGAGAGAACGAAACCGTGACCAAAGCGATCTCTTCAAATCACACCATTTCAGATTCCTGCGGTGTAAATGTACAGGGGATGGCCAAAATGTTTGGGATAGGCAACTTTTTTTCTCCCACAAAAAAATTCAACAAGCTGTAACTTTTCATAGAGTACATCAAAAAATCTCAAATTTTGACTGTTTGTCAACCTTTTATATGTGCATCATTGGTACAAATTTGGGCTTGATTGATTAATATTTCGCAAAGTTAGAACCGTTCGGGTAAAACACTATTACAACTAATTTTTGAGCTGTCATATCTCGGAAACCAGTGCACCGAATTGTGAAATTTTGAACGTACACTAACAGTATGTAAATGCTTTACAAACTATTTAAACATAGGTACTTTTTAAAAGTTGAAAAAAGTTATCATGGATTGACACATTTTGGAACTTTCTCGAAAAAATGTAATTTTTTTACATCAATGTTAAAAATTTTTAGTGTTGATATCCAAAGATTTTCCACTTCTGTTCTCAAATTATCTCTAATCAGATATATTAGAGCCTATTTAGATTGAAGGACGAACACATTTGATAATTTTTGTGTGTTATTGTAAATCTGACTTGTTTTTCTCTATATAGGTAAAAATTTTAACCCGGTATAACTTAGTTCGCCGTGAGGAAATATTACATTTTATAACGTCGTATTAAGTATCAATATATTGTTGATAAATGTTAAAAAAATCGTTCAATTCGCTACACTGGTTTCCGAGATATGACAGTTCAAAAATTAGTTGTCTAAAAAATAGTGTTTTACCCGAACGGTTCTAACTTTGCGAAATATTAATCAATCAAGCCCAAATTTGTACCAACGTTTTATATAAAAATATAATTTAATCGCGTCAACCTTATACAGTTTTTCAATCTCCAATCTCTTTATGCTTCTAAAATTACTGCTCACAATTTGGGTGCGGCTGGTTGAGCCCTCACTCTTCTCATTGCGATTGAAATTTGAATGGAAAATCTACATTTTCTGCATTTTCCTCGTAGGAAGGTCAAATTTTACATGAATCGTGTTACCAATGATAATAAAATATAGCCTAAAGTGTGCTGAAATAAACATTGGCGAAGATCACAAAGTGATCTGTGATTGTGAATCAAGTTAACCTTTTTCAAGCATTAGCTGACGCTCACCCCGCTGCCGTAGTGGATGAAATGAGGTCACAATGACCCCAATACACGACTAGGGTTAAGGTGGTCAAGCAGTCAACTGAGAGGTCTGATCTTTTTCTGCTCTGTTTTGTTGTTGAACATAACATCGGAATATGTATCATCAATATGTTTCGAAAATCTATGATGGCTTTGTTAAAATTGTTGCTAGTGTAAAGTATTTGCAGGATTCAGGAACATTTTGGCTAACGTCGAAGAAAAGTTTATGAGTACATATTCGACGAGAAAGGCACTATCACCACTAGGTGGATTAATCTGGGTTTTTTTTAAGAAGAACACTTTTTTTAAATATGGAACTTATTAAAATTCAAATATCTTGCGTTTTGTTCAACTAATTTTAAATCATTTTCCATAAATTAAAAGCTGAATATAATACCTTTCGGTCTTCTGAATGTAGGTTTTGCGTAAGATTGATGAAATTCAAAATATTAGCAAGTGTAAGGGACAATCTCCTTGAATTTAAGCAAAATTTCATTTGACATATCATATGTAGGCGAGTTACAGTAAAAAATTCAGCTCAATCGGAGCATTGATTACGGAGAATGAGATGTTTGAAGTGAGCGACTTTGCTTAAAAATAGAACAAAAATCGATTTCAAATCATCAACCTTGTATGGAAAGTCGAAAAAAATCCGCTCTATTGTAATTTTCGAACTCAGGGCATGATTCTACATCAAAAATGATCATCAGCTTACCGAGTTCAAAAATGCTGTAAACTAGTGTTAGCGAACCAAAAAGTTTGGCGTAGAATTTTTTGCTTGGTTTATGTAAAGGTGTTGTGAAAAAATAACTTATATGTTCGTAGCACTTTTGAGCGCCATAGCACAAATCTTGCACAAAACAATCTAAATTCTTAATCAACTATTATTTAAAAATCATGATTCCTTCCCACATTATTTGCACCGTTATTCGTTCCACAACTGTGAAACCACCAAGCGACCTTACCTGGTCAAACACAATCCACAATAAACCCCGGTGCAAAGATGGAAGATAATTCTAAATCCCATCGCACCCATATATGCGTAACAAACGGTCCCCGAACGTGCACTTTCTGCATTGCAAAAGAACTGCTGAGACAAACAAACCAACAAACAGTCAGCACGAAGAATCCCACATTTCCTTTTCCGCTCGTCAATTAAAACATTCAGCGGCCGTACGAGGAACTTGATCGTTGACTACCCATTGCCACTTGGAAATCACGGAACGATGGCAAAAAAAAAAGCAGAACCCAAACAAACAGCTATCAAAACGCTATTATAATATTCTGCGCTAGTGAAGACCTGCGCTGCCAAGGCGAAATTTTCCCCTTGGTTGAGCTAGCGAAATATGTATTGCGATAGCAGTGCGTTTGTTCGTTCATCCGGTTCGACTATGATCTATGAGAGACGCCGCCAGCGAGCGCTCCGGCCGTCCCGGAGTCGATTTGATTATGACCTGCTCAACATGTCGGTCACGTGCCGTTTTTCCTTAATAGGTAGGAAGTGATTGTTGTGGGATCCGTTTTTGGAACGGGTGGGTGGGTACCGAACGATAATGATATTCTCGAGCTCTAATGGACTACCGAAAGGTGCGGCTCATTGAACGTGGAGAACACAATTGAAATTTGTTTATGTACATTCCTAATTAACTTCCTCCTTTTACGGAACTGTGGGAACAATGATTGAAGCCTGGATGGTATCCGAAGAAGATATTTCGCCTCATATTGTGTGAGGTGGTAATTTGATTAAACAAAAGAAAAGTACAATTTGAACGGTAAACCGTCACCGATTTGCAATCTTTTTTCACAAATGAATAAATTATTAGTTCTGCATTTTATAAAAAAAATAACGCGAAAAAACTTGAGCAAATGTCAATACGAAATGTTGGACCACAACGTACATACTTTTATACGTATATACGTATATACTTTTTTAATTTTTTTATGCAATTCAGTCTCATAATTTCTATTTTATATAACTTTTATATAACTCATGGCCAATTTTTCCGAGCTGGTTCATTATGCAACTGAAATGAGTTGCATAATGAAAAATAATTGCATAATATAGAGTAATGCGGGGCAAAAGTTCGCAGTGGGTCTTTTTCTGAGCATGAGTTAAGAACCCAAACGAATCTGTATGAGTTCGACACATTATCAGGTCACTTACTCGTCAATAAAAATTGGAACGATTTCGTTATGGTTTGGCAGAGTGATGCAAAAAACTGTGTTTCTAGGTGTTTTGATAGAATTTTTGGACCATTTGGAATAAGAATTTGTAGTAACAGGAAGAAGAAGAATCTCATAACCTCTTGATGCCGGAGAATCGTTATTCTATAGTAGTGCGCGGGGTGCACTCGAATAAACAATAAACTACTAGTGCTTCTTGCAGAAAGGGACATTGTTAAAACCTCGACAATGGGGCAAAAGTTCGCACTAGATTTCTGAATCTGGTACATCAATATAATTACAGAATCTTTGAAGCAATGATGATTTCGTATAGAAACTACTATTTTTGTATAATTTGTGTAGTATGCACCCTGAAATCGTTCCGGCAGACGGTTTGATCTTCGTTTTGTAAGAAGATCGATCGTAATGCAAACATTATGTTCACGCATTTAAATCAAGAAATAAAAAATGGCCAAAAAAACATTTTAAAACATTTTCTTCATCATCCTCGTCGTGTCTTTTTGTATGTTTCTTAAGGTCTTATGTTCATCTACTTTAACGGGATCTTTCATGGCTTAGTTTGTAAATTCACAGTTATAATTCATCACCATACTGACGGGGATAAGATTCGATTACGGTCTCGTTCAATAGTTTTTCTGCATATTTGTTTTTTTTTTTTTCATGTATATTGTGCAACACGCATCTCTATGATTACCCTACAATGTATTTTGACAACTTCAGTAACGCTGGAAAGGACAGCTCTTAGCTAATATTTGTGAAAGTCTTCATAAAATACATTGTATACGAAAGCTATACACCAGGTCGCATTGCAGTAGGGCCGTAATGCTAAGAACAGAAAGAAACAGATTTCATGGCTAGAGTGAAAGGACGAACATGAATCAACATGAAATAAATGAACATCACACCAATAAACTACCCTGTACAAGGTGCGAACTTTTGCCTCGCATAATGCGAACTTTTGCCCCCACTATGGGACAAAAGTTCGCATTGGAGTACTTGTATTAAAAATTGTATTACTAAAACTACAAAAGGAACGCGAAAAAATCTAGTACTACATTTTGAAGGCAACATGATAGGGACCCGTTTAACGAAGAAAAACGATATTATTTTCTTTTCGTTTAAAAGTTATTTTGTGAAGTCTGTTAGGTGCGAACTTTTGCCCCGCATTACTCTACATAATGCAACTCATTTGTGTTGCATTATGAATATTATGCAACTCAAATGAGTTGTATAATGAAAAAATCATTGCATAAAATTTTGTATGGAACTCGTTGCAAAACTCGATTTTTTCAGCACTCTTCGTATTTATCCAACTCGGCAAGCCTCGTTGGATAAGTGTAGAATTAGCTATATGTTAAAATACGTTAATAAAAACGAAAAAAAAAGCCTCGTTGGATAAATGTACGACTCGTGCTGAAAAATTCAACTATACTTGCAACTCGTTATGGGTAATTCTCGCTGGGACCGGCCCACTATTTACACCTTGTCTTCAAAAATGTTTAAGGTGCCGATTTTCTGAAAGCGATTTTGGTCGAATGGTGGCTCACTTAAACCGTTATAACTCAAAAGTTTCTCCAAAACCCACTTCAAAACGAATTGTTGTTCAAAAGAGGAAAGATAGAGCTACTATTTACTATAATAAAAAGCTGGGTCGGCCATATTGATTTTGGCTGCCACCTTGGATTCTGATACCAAAACATGTTTTCACCATGAGGGCAACCACCGATTTTGAAAGCTCAGACATTTATACCAGTCTTCAAAAAATCTCACTCCAAGAGCTGCTGGGATTCAAAACCACAGGAGCATGATCAATTCGACGCGCTTATTTCGTTTCAATCCAGGCATGCAATGAATCTTGCCTCATGTATGGGAGGATTGAATCCCATGATTCAATCCTTGATTGATTCCTACAGCAGGAAAAATGCATCGCGTTGCCATAGATATTTCATTTGAGTGTTGATGGAAAATTTATCTTGGACAGTTTACACGGGAAGTCATTTTGATTCCTTATTAACAGAATGGTCTCTGTAATCTGCTTTGAGATTACAAGTTCCTACATGGAAACTGTTGTAAAAAACCACCCACAGAAGTGGAAGTGTTTCGAGACGGGAGAACGTAAAGTCGTAAAGTTCTAGGCTGACGGTTTTTGGTTTTACGGATGGCTCGCAAGGCCTGTTACCAACCGTTTAACCCAGGAAACTGGGCTGACCTTCGTGGTAGCTATAGGTTTTGCGTTGGTGTTTTCTTCATGACAAGTGCCAAATAGCTGGACTCAAACGCCAGCCTTGCCGGAGATGGTGCTTTTGAAAGACAATTTTCCTGTGCTTACGCTACCTTTTTATCACAAATGGATCTACAGTTAACACACAAGAGGGGGCTCATCTTGTGAGGATCCTCCTACACAAATCAAAATGCGATAAATGTTAAACATTTGCGTTCAATAACAGGGTTCGTCTATGTACGGTATGTACTACTACCAATAGCTACCAATTAGTATTTCACCCGTATTGCAGTGGAACGGGTAACAGACACCCGAAGAGCCGATTCAAATACGGCGTCCATCATTCTTCTAGATTTTTAGACACCCCCTCCCCTCTCTGCCACGCTTTTACGTAAACTTATACACCGAGTCACACTTTCTCAGACTCCCCCTCTCTCTAATCGATGGACGTCATATTTTAATGACCCCGAAGAGGATTTTTTTCTCCAAAAATAAATACTGTCAAACCAAACAACCAACCTATTCAGCGCACTAGTGCACTTGCACGTAGGGATTCAATCTTGGGATTGAATCTCATGCACAAATCCCGCACGCTGGGATTGGAAAAAATCATGATCCAAATCGATCCTGGCATTAAGGATCATTTCAAAGCATGCTTATTTGAATCATGGAGTAGAAGGATGCTCTTGAAAGACTGATTTATACATAACATATCAAAAAATTAGAGATGTCTTTTTCTTCTTTCAAAAGTTATCTGCCGTTTTTGGTTCTCAAATTTTGACTGTTTGTCAAATTATTATATGTGCATCATTGGTACAAATATGAGCTCGATTGGTTGATCTTTCGAGATCCAAAAAAAATGTAAATTCAAATATATTGTTGATAAACGTTCATAATTTCATGCAATTATCTGTGATATGACAGTTCAAAAATTAGTTGTATAAAAAATAGTGTTTTACGAGAACAGTTCCAGCTTCGCGAAAGATCAACCAATCGAGCTCAAATTTGTATCAATGATGCACATATAATAGGTAGACAAACAGTCCAAATTTGCGAATATCTGATGCACTCCATGAAAAGTTACAGCATGTTTAATTTTATTGTGGGAGAAAAAAAGATGCCATCCCCTGTATTTATTGTTTTATATACAGCCATGGGCTACTAGGTGAACTTTAATTAGTGAAAAAAATACCAGCGAATTCGCCTGCTGCAAAGTGATAATTCTCTATGAATTTCTTTATGCATTCATTCAGAAGTTCCTTGTGAATTTTCTCCATAAATTCCTTCTTATTTTCTTCCAAAAAATTCTTCTCAGATTCCTCCTAGCGTTCTTTCTGAGATTCATTTAGTTGCTCTTTCTGGATATCCTTCAGGGATTGATCTTAAAGTTTATTTTACGATTTCTCCGGTGTTTCTTGCGAGAGGCCCCCAGGAGTTCCTACTGAAATTATTCCAGCAGTTTCTTCACGTGTTTCTCCAGGAATTCATTCTGGTAATCCTCAAGAAGTTTCTTCTTGGATTCGTCAAGAAGTTCCTTAAGGAATTTTCTTTTTTGTGAATTCATTCAGCAGTTCCTTCTGGGTTTTCTTCAAAAGTTTCTTCTGTGATTTTTTAAGGAGTTCTTTCTGAGATTCATCAAGGAGTTTTTTGTTTTCGCGGATACCTCCCGGAGTTCTGGGATTCCTCCAAAATGTTTCAAGATTGATCATGATGTGCTTCTGGGATTTATCCAAGAGTTCCTTCAAAAATTCCCCCTTCCAGAAGAAATTTCAACCGTGATTTCTTCCGGTATTCTTTCTGAAGTTTCTTTCGGAATTCACTCCGTCCTTTTAGAATTTCTTCAAGAGTCTTCTGGGAACTTTCCAGAAGTTTCTTCTGAGATTCTTCCTTTTGAAAATTCCGAGATTCCTCCAGGAGTTCCTTTCGGGATTCTTCCAGGAATTCCTTACTGAAGGAACTCTTGAATAAATCTCAGAAACAAAACCTGGTCATTATTGCAAAATCTTGAAGGAATTCCAGAAGAAATTCCGGGAGGTATTCGTAAAGAAACCCCTGAGGGAATCGTTATCCAAGAAAGACTCCAAGAAAATCCTATAAGCAACTTCTTGAAGAATCCTAGAAGAAAATTCTTGAAGCTAACCAGAAATATTTTTTAGAGGAACACGAGAAGAAATTGCTGTAGTAATTTCAGGATCTCCTGGAGATCCCTCGTACAAACCTCTGGAGAAATTTTAGAAAGAACTCTTGAATCAATCTCTGAAGGCACTCCTGGAGGAATTACTGTCCACTGTAAGAACGTCCTTCAAATATTGTTATTTGTTTCTTCCACAAAATCTCTCTATTCCGTTAAGCTAATCTTTGTTTAAATTCCTAATTTCTCAGCAATAATTTAGTTTTTAGTTTGTTTTGCCTGTTGCCAGTTTGCTGAGAATCTAGATGCGTCCACTTCAGGAGGCTCGTTTCCAGAGTCTTTTGGTGTGGGGGAGAGTGGAGGGTCGCATGAAAAAAAAAATCCATAAAGAGCTCCTGGATGAATCTCAGAAAAAAAAAACAAACTCTAGGAGGAAACTGAGAAGAAACATCCGTAGAAAAATAAGCACATATTTATAGAGGAATTTACAAGGAACTTCTGAAGGAATGACTGAAGAAATTTAATGAGGATTATCACTCTGCTGCAGGCGAATTCATTGGTATTTTTTTACTAATTGAAGTTTAGAGCCCATGGCTGTATAAAAAAAAAATAAATAAATAAATAAAATTAACGATTATTTTAAAGTAATGGAGACGTATGATCATTCCATACAAATATGAGCACAAACTTGAAATTAAAAAAAAAGCAGCCTAAAACGGCTTGAAAAATATTTCAAATTGTTTGATATGTTATATATAATTAGTTAATTTTTTATTAAAAAAATTCAGTCGCTGTGGTCCAACATTGTGAAAATTATTTAAAAAAAAACTAATGTTTTAACCATTTTTAAATATTGACATTTACTAAAGTTTTTTCGCGATATTTTCATAAAATGTAGAACTAGTAATCTATTCATGTGTGAAAAAAGATTGCAAATCGGTGTATTGGTTACAAAGCTAAGATTTTTTGAAAATCATAAAAATTGGTTACCTTAATGGTCACGCTAAATCATAAAATTGGTCATCCAAATGACAGAATAAAAAAATATGTGCAAATCAGGGCAAAATCGGAGCACTTTTATTTTTGAGTCTGTTCTTTTTTCATGGAACTATATCATAACAGGGACAATTGAAATAAATTTAAATGTGAGTTAATCAGCTTAAATGCTGATGTACCGTCGTGCGGGGTTACTTTTGAAATGCGGGGCTACTTTGGACACTTTCGAATATGGATTTTTTGAATTCAAAATATGGTTCAAATCTGTTTGATGTCTTTGGAACTATTACGAAGTAATAGTTTTCCCTCCATTTGGTTGAAATTATTTTTCAAACAGACCGTTTATTGCTTGGCAGGACGCGAAAATACATCGAATAAATCAATAAAATATACATAACGTATCAGAACATTTGGTCTGTAAGCATTGTTTCTACAGTTCATAAATTTCAAAGGGTTGATCAATTCATTCAAAATATATCAACGTAGCATATACAATCGAATATTTGTATCGTTATACATTATAAATGACCATTTCACCCAAATAAAGGATTGATGGTCCTTTTTTTCAGGCTAGTTATATAGCAATATCACGCTGCTCATAATACCAAAGGTAGCACGGAACCATCTTCAAACGCATAAATTTATTGAAATCATGTCTGATATAGTATACTACAGTATTGGTACAAAGTAGTTTTCTAAATAAACCTGGAATTTGAAATGCAATTTTGTTTTAGATAAAAATGTCCAAAGTAGCCCCCATCTGGTTCTATATGAGATGTGTCCGATTTGTGTATGAACAACTTTTTTGTTTATTGATGGATTTAGTTCAAATTTTGCATACATCCTACATACATACTCACAATTATTATGTGTAAAAATTGTGGAAATCCATTCACTACTCTGGGAGTTATAATGTCATAAAGTTGAAAAATCATGAAAAAGTGTAAAAAGAAGCCCCGCACGACGGTATTTCAAAATTTCTGTCAACAAAAATGTACAGTTATTCAAGCATTTGATTCCTGATTTTCATACATATGGTGGTCCCTTGGATATTGTAGGCTCTGACATGGATCGATTCCGGATGAGCCTTTAGTATTAAAATTTGTTTTTGTAATTATTGTTTTTTTTTTGTTTGAAAAGATAAAGAGGTTTTATGCCTCTTTGAGAACGATTTCGAAATGCATGGACTTTTTCCTCTTTCAAAATTATAAGTTAAATAAATAACAACAACAACAATGTACAGTACCGGCGACCGCTGCGGTACAACCTAGAGCGACTGAAGCAACCGTATGTCGCTTCAGCTTACGTGCAGAATCTCAAGGCAGCGTTGCCGCACGAATATTTCTCAACGACGCCACCGAGAGCTTCATCGGGAACGTGGGGAGTTGACAGAACGAATGGTTCGACAAGAACTGCAGACCGATTTTGGAGGCGAAACACCACAGATGATAATGCTGCAGCATGGAATCTGCCAGAACGTGGAACGATACAAACAAAACCGGAAACAGGAAAGCCGCATCTTCCGGGATTAAGAAAACACCACGAGAAAGACGCGGAGTGCGAAGAAATGGAACTGCAGTGCAGTTCTCAACAATTCTACCAGAAAATCAACGTATCCCGCAAATTCTTTATGTCGCGAACCGAAATGTGCTGGTATAAAAACGGGAGACTGTTGACGGATGGACGTGAGGTATTCAAATGGTGGATACAGCACTCCTATAAGCACCTGAATTGCGAAAGAGCGCGGACACGGGAGCTCAGGGCAACTGATGAAACGACTATGCCAGTAAAAGACGGAACTGATCCAACCGCACCGACAACAGTTAAGGATGTCATTCATCAACAGAAAACTAACCCAACAAACATTTTTGCTGTACAAGAGTGGAACAAACCACTCAAAAGCACACTTTAGCTGAAGAAATTGTCATTCAGCTTGTTCTGTTTCTTGGGGACAAGCAGCTGGCAATGACGTCAACAAAGTGCTATCTTAGACCATCTTCCATCGCCTGTCACCTTAAACCTATAAAAACAGATGAGTTCGTAGAAAGTTATCAAGCCGGCTTCATCAATAGGTGGTCTACAATAGATTTTCACCGTACGGCAAATCGGATTCCTAGAGAAACGTCATCAACAATGGATCACTAAAATAACTAAAACGGCCGCTATAGAATGAACAGATAGCGCCACAGTAGCCTTGTGTGTTTGACATAACTCCACTGCTGTCACAATGTTAATGGTCATATACGGTGGCGCCTCTGTTGACATGCAATGAACACGAGAAAAGTTGGTTTCATTGATCCATTATTTCAGGAGTTTCTTAAATAATTCCCTGGATTCCCTGGAAATCATTGTTTTCGATGTTGCATATTAAAATATAGATGGAACAAACTCAGATTTTGAATCAAAAATGAATTACTAGTTAACGATTAATATTTCTAATCTAATTTAAGGCACTTTGTCCACTTTTGCATGGAGTCGCATCAATGTGCTGCATGGCAGCCATATTGGGATTTTCAATTATTTTTTTTTTTATTTTTTCAATGCCGAATTTTATTCTAACCAAGACCATCTACCTTTGAAAACATTGATTGCTTTTCTGAATAAGCTTTATTATTTGAAGCATATCTACCACTACTTTACCAGAATAAAGTTAAGAACTATGATGTTGTATAGAAAGCCAGCCATTATGATTGTTCGACGGGTACAACCGGATGTGTTCTCACTTGGCTGGGTGGCTCATTAACCACAACACGACACGTCCGTGGATTGAGCATCGGGCGGCGGACGATTAAATTTCAGAACCTATGCGGAAGGTAATTTCTTATGCTGTGGAAGTACACCATCCGCATCAACAACGCGTAAGCAACCGCACGTGTCTCGGAAGTACCAGAAAGGAAGCTAGCGTAGAAGAATGGGCCACTATGGACGCGTGCCGATCAAGTGACGATCGTATATGCTTTCCCCATTATGTTTATTAAATTTGATAATTTATAATACGCAGAGGACGCGTGTGTGCATCATTATCAGCGCATATTAATATCTTTCGTCCTCATGGCGCACGATTTCGAGAGTAGCTGGACGATCTCCTAATCAAATTTTGTCATCGTTCATTGTCAACTAAATTAAGTTGATATTACCTCACAAAAGCATATACTCGTTTGCACCGTGTTTACTGCTTGAACAAGTTGGGAAATTGCTTCATACAAACCAATGTTCCTCCTCCTTATTGTAAAAACACAATCAATCATGTCAACAAATTAAGCAAATGTGGCTCCAAAATTCCAACAAAACAGAGTTCAGCTCATTGCCATATGCTATTCTTTACGACGCGATGATCGACCCTTTCGTTCCGAACTTTCATCTGCACGAAGGGAAATGGAACACATGCGGGTAAATGCCATGTCAGTCAGTGCAGTCTGAAAGGAACAACACTGTTTAGGAGTTTTGTTACTTCGTTGGTTAAATTGAATCGACCCAATATGGTACCAATCACGAGAAAGATGTGTTCTTTCGAACAGGAAGTAGGTAGAGGAACAACTAGCAGTGGAAGGACTGATGGTATGCATATGATAAATTAGATAAATATTGTAATATTTTCATCCTTTCAATGTGAATATGGTATCAAAATTTAGAACGTAAAACATTTTGATTTTAGTTTAACTCTTTAACCCTCCTAAAATTTAAGTTTTTCGCACCACGTCGGCGTAGTGCACGTTCAGCGTTCCTATCTGGGTCATACTGACCCCAACATCCTAATAGGGTTAAGGACAAACGTCTTGAAATCCCGCTTCAACAGTGCATCAAAACTTCAGACGCACAAACCTCAAGAAGCAAGCTTAAAACGACAATGCATTTCATTATTCTGTTCTTGCTCACTTGAAATAAGCTTAAAATGAGAAGCTCAGGTGCGCTGGTTTTGTTTACGAAGAGATTTGTGCCTTCGAAATCGTGAGCAGGTCCCAAAGTCGGCCATTTTGGCGGCCATTTTGGGACTCTAACAAGCCTGTCCTTAAGTAAAAAGTTTATTCAAACCAAGGTAGCAAACCCTAGCTTCAATATGGCTTCAATTAAAGGAATGGATAGCCCTTATGTGGCCGGTAGTTAATTTCAACAACGTTCCGGCAATTAATTTACCGCGATACAGACACGTTGTGGAAACCACTTCCCCAGTGTCATCCAAAAATGTGCCAAACAAGTGGCGGGGGCGTGAGAACAAATTCCAATGAATAACAAAGCAAACGAAATCGAGCTGGCATCAGCTTTCCAACAAAACTGAGAGGAAGAGACCTGGTGAAAGAATTTCTGGAATGTCTATTATATTTTAATTTTGAGACAGTTTTCCCTCGTACTCGCACTCACTCGTCAACACGCAACGACTACCACTTACTTCAAGTTCGTTGTCCATCCGGCATTCACCCAATTACTTGGTGGTCTTTTGTTTTTCATCGGAGAGACTACCAGGGCGCGTGGTAGCAGCCACATGCTTCCGGCGGAGTGCATCTTTTGGCTACGTTATTGTTTGGCGTTGTTTTCTATGTTTTGCTCGGAATGGTTTGAGGGAATTTGGTAAAAGATCCAAATCATCGGTGGGGGTGGGTAACGATCGTGGATGATGCCATTTTCAGTTAAGGTTTTATCAGGTCGTAAATCTGCGGTTGGATCACACTGAAATGTTTAGCGGATAAAGTGTTTAATTTCATGTAGGTACATAAAGCAAAGGTAATTCTTGCTGAAATCTTTCCTGGCAAAGCCCGCATTTCAGCTCTATGCTCTATGAAGTCTCAGTTATCATCTCTCACCGATCGCTCGTCGCAGTCGGACGCGTTTATCTTTCGCAGCGAGTTAAAGCTAGTGGAGTTTTTTTTCTTCACCGTTGTGAAGTTTTTTTTATATCGGTTGTGCATCCTACTAGTAGCGAAAGATCAACATCGATCGCTAGTGGAGAGAGTAGCTAAGTCTAGCGAAGCTAGTCTTGGACTATTCCACCAAACAATCATCGACGGTACCAAAAACCCGTAACCCAGAATCGACGACGCCGTAAACCATCGGCAGAGGTACAGCCAAACCGGCATTGGCATCTGCGGCAATTACCCATTCATCGGACGACCGGGCACGGGCGACAAACAAACAACACACAGTGCTGTGACGGGTATTGTTCGAGTGGCTTGAAGGTCATCACGTCGTGCATCTAGCTGTGGGTAATTATTTCGTTTGTGTCTTTCTCTGCCGTTGTCACACCGTGGGTCAAAAACGTTTTCTCTGAAATCCCTTTTTTATTTGATTTTCTAATCACTTTTCGCTCAAACATATTTTCAAATTAGAAATTTATTTTTGAATTAACGTAGATCTACGTAAGTGAATTACTTCTTTATTATATTCTTTTCGTATTATTATTTTTTGTATATATATATATATATATATATATTTTTTTTTCTTCAAATATTTTTTTTTTTCATTTGCATTTTTTTTATTAGTACCTAAAATAATTGTAGATAGATCTCTTTATTTTGTCAATTTTCTTTCGTTTTTTGGTATAGTTTTCATACGGCTATCTAGTATCTATTCAGCCAACCTTGATTCTTGCTTTGCTGCGGCAGCACACACAAGGCCCGCATGGAAGAAAATGATACAGGTGGGGGTTCGCTCGAATTCATATTTTCATCTGACGATGAGCCTGCCTTAAGCCAATCCACTGAATCAATAGTAGAAACCCAGAATTTTGTGGCTATGGAAACTGGAGAAAATGAAAATGCTGCTCCTCCCGTTGTTCCAGTGGTTTCTCAAGTACCGCTAGGTACCGCTCCTACCGGAAATGTATCTCTTATTAACCCAGTGAACGAACCACGACTGATGGTACAAAAACCCATGTATAGTAGTTTCGGTCTTCCTGACAATACAAACCAACCCTCCACATACCCCTCTACCAGTGGTTCCTCACTTAATCCGGCGACCCCCCGCGCGAAAGCTTACCCACCCGGATCTAAGGGTCCCTTTCTGGTTTTCTTCCGGCCCAAACCGAATGGAAAAAAATTAAATAAGTTACAAATCGCAAAAGATCTGGCAAAATCGTTTCGCGGAGTTCTGGAGATAGACTCACCCAGCCGCGACAAGCTGCGTGTCATAGTAAATGACCCCGATCAGGCGACAAAGATCGCTAACTTTGAGCTCTTTACGCGGGAATATAAAACATATCTGCCTAGCCTCGAGATAGAGTGCTACGGAGTGGTCACCGACGATAATTTAACCTGTGCTGCAATCATGTCTGGAGCTGGTGGGTTTAAAAATCGTGCCGTCCCACTGGCTCCAGTACTTGATGCCGTCCAAATGAACAAGGCACAACCAGACGGCTCAAAACAACCGTCGAATTCTTTCCGGGTGACCTTTTCCGGCACCGCTCTTCCGAGCGTTCTCGTGGTTGGGCTTCTTCGATTACCTGTTCGCCTCTACGAACCGAAGGTAATGCATTGTGCAAAATGCCAGCAGTTGGGGCACACCGCACTTTACTGTAGCAATAAACCACGTTGCGGTATGTGCGGTGAACAACATGCGGAGGGCTCCTGCAATATGGAGCCAAAATGTGCCACTTGTGGCGAATCTCCGCCCCACGAGCTCAGTGCATGCCCGAAGTACGTAGAGCGGGAGAAACATTCCATAAACTCCTTAAAACAGCGGTCAAGGCGATCTTATGCAGAAATGCTGAAAAAGATCGCCCCGACTGCTGTTCCAGTTGCCCAACCCTCTACTAGTACTAATATCTTTGCAACCCTGCCGGATAACGATCAAGGCTCTGACTCTGAGGATGGTGTAGAGTACACTATGATTGAGACAGGGACGAAAAGAAAGCGAGCTGTTGCAAAACGGCACATGCAACAGCGAGCTTCTCAAAACGTTCCTGTTGCTCAACCAGCTCTTCAAACCCCTCTGATAAAATCAAGAAGTAGCGGGAGCACCAAAAAGGTATCGCCTCCAGGTTTCAAATTTTCGGCTGGAGATTTTCCGTCACTTCCGGGAGCATCTAAAACCCCAGATGCCCCAGTTTTTCGCCCAGAAAGCAAAAAGACTAGTCAACAGGAACGTCGACAAAACCCAGTCGGTCTTTCCGGAAAATTGACTCTTTCTGGGATAGTGGATATCATCTTCGAAACGTTTAATATCTCACCCGTAATAAGAAGTTTGATAAACATGGCACTTCCCTTTGTGACACCTCTTCTGAAGCAACTGGCTTCACAATGGCCGATTCTTGAATCTTTCATATCTTTCGATGGCTAATTTGTCCAGCGAGGTCGGAGATATGATTGAAGTCCTACAGTGGAATTGTAGAAGCCTAATTAAAAATATGGATGCGTTCAAATTTTTAGTTCACAGTACACGTTGTGACATATTTGCCCTTAGTGAAACATGGTTAACTTCCGATAAAGACATTTCTTTCCACGATTTTAATATTATTCGTCGTGATCGAGGGGATGGATATGGAGGGGTGATCTTGGGGATCAATAAGCTCCATTCCTTTTATAGAATTGATTTCCCCCCGATGAACGGCACTGAAATAGTTGCATGCCATGTTACTATACAAGGAAAAAGTTTCAGCGTAGCCAGTGTTTATATACCGCCTAGTACAAGATTATCTCGCAGAGATCTTGCGGAAATATGCTGTGCTATGCCTGCGCCTTGGTTGATCCTAGGAGATTTTAATGCACACGGAACAGCCTGGGGGTCTCCGAAGGACGACAATCGCGCAACCCTGATATATGACCTCTGTGACTATTTCAATTTGACAATTTTGAACTCCGGGGAAGCAACGCGAATTAAACCTCCAGATCCTCCAAGTATGTTAGACCTCTCAATATGTTCGAATTCACTATCATTGGATTGCACGTGGAAGGTAATTCAGGATCCCCATGGTAGTGATCATCTGCCGATCAAAATTTCAGTCACCAATGGTTCGTGTCAGGCTCGCCAGATCGACGTCGCGTATGACCTTACGAAGCATATCGACTGGGGTAAATATGCTGAATTGGTCTCAGAGGGCGAGCAGTCGGTTGACGTTCTTCCACCGCAGGAAGAGTACCAATTCTTGTCCGGATTAATCGTCGAAAGTGCTCTACAAGCGCAGCGTAGACCGGTTCCGGGAACTTCGATACGGCGAAGACCCCCCACATTGTGGTGGGATGAGGAATGTACCGGAGCCTATCGCGAAAGATCCGCCGCGTTTAAAACATACCGGAAGCGAGGTACACGGGAGAACTACGAGTGGTATTCCTCTCTCGTCCATAAATTCGCGAACCTCGTGAAGGCGAAGAAACGGGGTTATTGGAGGAATTTCGTCAACGGTTTATCGCGGGAGACGTCAATGCGAACTCTCTGGACGGTCGGAAGGAGAATGCGCAACGCGGTATCGGTTAATGAGGATCGAGAAAGCTCGCCTCGATGGATTTTCGATTTCGCAAAGAAAGTCTGTCCGGATTCGGTCCAAGTACAAGCGAATTTTCGTCGTTATCCACCCGAAAGGAATGCGATGGATTCACCCTTTTCGATGCTAGAATTCTCACTCGCGCTTCTGTCATGTAACAACTCTGCCCCAGGAATGGATAGAATTAAGTTCAACTTGCTTAAAAGCCTCCCAGACGTCGCAAAGAGGCGCTTGTTGAATTTATTCAATCTATTCTTGGAGAGCAACACTGTTCCGGATGACTGGAGACGAGTGAGGGTTATTGCCATTCAAAAGCCCGGGAAGCCCGCGTCGGATCACAACTCGTACCGTCCAATTGCGATGTTGTCGTGCTTACGGAAGCTGCTAGAGAAGATGATTCTCCATCGGCTTGACAAATGGGTTGAATCGAATGGCCTTCTTTCGGATACTCAATTCGGTTTCCGCAGAGGCAAGGGAACGAGCGATTGTCTGGCGCTGCTTTCTACTGAAATTCAACTGGCCTACGCTCAAAAAGAGCAAATGGGCTCAGTATTTTTGGATATTAAGGGGGCTTTTGATGCCGTTTGCGTTGATGTCCTTTCAGACAAACTCCACGAGTGTGGGCTTTCTCCGATTTTAAACAACTACTTGTACAACTTGTTGTCTGAGAAGCACATGTTTTTCTCTCATGGAACCTCGGCAACTTCACGAATTAGTTACATGGGTCTCCCCCAGGGCTCATGCTTAAGCCCCCTTCTTTACAATTTTTACGTCAGAGACATCGACGAATGTCTCGTGGAAAATTGCTCGCTACGACAGCTTGCGGACGACGCCGTGGTCTCTATCACCGGACCAGAGACGGAAGATCTGCAAGGACCACTGCAAGATACCTTAGACAATTTGTCTACTTGGGCTGTAAAGCTGGGTATCGAATTCTCTCCGGAGAAAACTGAGTTAGTTGTCTTTTCTAGGAAGCGTGATCCAGCAGATCTAGAGCTTCAATTTTTGGGTAGGGAACTCACTCAAAGTCTTTCACATATGTATCTGGGGGTCTGGTTCGACTCTAAATGCACCTGGGGAAAGCACATTAATTATCTGTATCAGAAGTGCCAACAACGAATCAACTTCATGCGTACACTCACCGGAACATGGTGGGGAGCCCACCCGGAAGATCTGATAAAGCTTTATCGTACAACGATACTGTCGGTTCTCGAATACGGTAGCTTTTGCTTTCAGTCCGCCGCGAAAACACACATCCTGAAGCTAGAGCGTATCCAGTATCGTTGTCTTCGGATCGCGTTAGGCTGCATGAACTCGACGCACACAATGAGTTTGGAGGTACTAGCAGCTGTACTCCCTTTATCAGATCGTTTCGTGGAATTGTCGTTAAGGTTCCTCATCCGCTGTGAGGTGCTGAATCCATTGGTAATTGAAAACTTTGAGAAGCTGATCGAACGAATTCATCAAACAAAGTTTATGACAGTGTACTACTCGTACATGACTCTGGAGGTTCACCCTTCGAATGTTCTCAACCGTGATTGCTTCCCAGACTTCTACAATTCCACTATAGTTTTTGATCTGTCCATGTTGCAAGAAATCCGTGGAATTCCAGATCCGCTCCGATCGGAGCACATTCCAAAAATTTTTGCAAACAAGTTTGGCCAAGTCAGTTGCGACAGAAGGTTTTTCACTGACGGGTCAAAAACAAATGATTCCACTGGATTTGGTGTATTTAATGAGCTTCATAGCGCCGCCCATAAACTTCAAAGTCCTTGCTCAGTATACATCGCAGAATTGGCGGCTATACACTACGCATTAGAGCGAATCGCCTCTCTTCCCTCTGATCAATATTTCATTTTTACGGATAGTCTCAGCTCAATAGAGGCTATTCGTTCAATGAGGCCGGTAAAGCACTCTCCGTATTTCCTCAGTGAAATACGATCTACCCTGAGTGCTTTATCGAATCAAGCATATAATATCACCTTGGTTTGGGTCCCTTCGCATTGCTCGATCCCGGGCAATGAGAAAGCGGACTCACTCGCCAAGGTGGGCGCTATGGAAGGCGATATTTATGACCGTCATATCGCTTTCAATGAATTTTTTTCGATTGCTCGTCAGCATGCCTTGGTCAGTTGGCAACAAAAATGGGATGCAGGAGAGTTGGGCAGGTGGTTACACTCAATTCTCCCACAGGTATCGAAGACGGCGTGGTTCAAGGGGTTGGATATGGGTCGAGATTTTATCAAGATAATGTGTCGACTTATGTCCAATCACTACTCTCTGGGCTCGCATTTCTATCGAATAGGGCTCACAGATAGCAATCGTTGTAGCTGTGGTGCAGGCTATCAAGATATCAACCATGTTGTGTGGGAATGCCCCGAATACGGTATTGCCAGATCCGATTTATGTGCCTCCCTCAGGGCCCGAGGGAAACCAGAAAAGAAAGACATTAGGGATGTGTTGGGTACGCTTGATCTTGACTACATGAAGCTTGTATACGACTTTTTGAAACAAGCTGAAGTCTCCGTTTGATACCCCCGTCTTGTTGTTCCACTTGTCCACCTCGTGTCCCTTCGAAAATCGTTTGTTTGTATCGTTACAGGTTGTTTGTCCACTTTACGTTTGACTAGCAGCAACTACGCTACGCCACGCTGCTGAAAGTCAACGAATGCCCCTATTACCCCATCCCTTCCTTAAACATTATTGTTCCCCCTAACCTCGACCAAACCGCGAGTTTTACGGTTCCCCAAAGCTAACCTAGTTAATAAGTCAAACATATGAAATTGTAAAATAGACCAAAATGAATTCGGCTCCGTAATGCCTGATGGCGCATGAGCCTTAAATAAACGATTAAGTAAAAAAAAAAAAAAAGTCTCAGTTAGGTGACTTGTCTTATTAATGAATTGCACTACACAAAAAATGGTAATGTTGTTGTGGTAATCCGATCCAATAATGGTCGCAGTAATTTTGTCCCGAACAGAGAAGAAAAAACTCTTTCTGTCGCACTTCAGCTAGAATTACCAAAAGCGAGAAACATTTTGAATTACCTTTTCAACTCTGGTTCTCCAGGTGTAGTTCTTCGCATTTTCATTAAACCGATGGAAGCGCTCCTGAATGTCTTCAATTGTGTCCTCTTCACATACGCTGATTTCCTGAATTTGGAACGTAAGATTATTGATCACTCGAATTTTCCTCTCCTGAGCGGTAATCTTCCCTACGATCATGCCCCTATCATCCCACCAACACTTCCCCGTCGATCCGTTTCTGATCAAAACCGGTGGAAACTCCGGCACCCGGACGCCATCCTTGCTAATCCGATAGACAGGTCTGCCTTTTCGATCAAAGTGCGCGCTCAAATCTTTCCCGGCAAAGCCTAGCAGCAGCAGATACAGCTACGGCGAAACCATTAAACAAATCGAATGGCAAATTACGGAGCACATTAATCAACGGCGGATCGGAGCCTTACCTTTTTCGGCGCCGAACTGGTTAAATTTCCATCGAACAGAGGCGTAATGTCGAAGACGTTCCCATGGATGATAACCCACGCACGATCGGCCGCGTTGTTTACGAAGACTTCATCGCGAAGGTAAAACCGTTGACGACGGTGGGGGTCGTCGGATGGCATTTTGATCGAGTTTTACCTGTGTTTGAGCGATGTTGATCACCTATGGCTGATTGATCATGGCAATCTTTGTGATTATGCGATACAGGAAAAAAAGCACAATAGGGCACTGCACTGTTTTGATTTTGCATGGGATTTTGACGTTTCGTGGCCTTATTGTTTACAAAATTTCTGTAAGAGTGAAAGAGAAGGAGATAATTTCATGCACTGCCCTATGGTCCACTGCACGAATTTATGCTGGCCTGCTTACTCTAACCGAAAATTTGACGTTTGAGAGGTGCCGACACCGCTCAAACGTCAAATTTCGTGTGAGAGTAAGCAGGCCAGAATCAATTCGTGCAGTGGACCATTGGGTTCTTTAGGGGTATGAGCTCTATACCGATTAGGCTATAGATAATAGCAATATTTTATTCACTAAACAACCCAATTCACACAATAATCTGTAATCTGTAATCACTTTTCCTATTGAATTATTTTAATAACTTTAATTGTAATAATTTACTAATTGACTCTCATGCCTACTCTTCAACATCGCTCTAGTAGGTGTGATGCGACGATTGCCGACAAGCCGGGTTCAACAGCCGGGGAACGATTTTCACAAAACCCGGTCAATTTGTGTGCTTTGCGGACGACATGGACATTATTGCCAGAACATTTGGAACGGTGGCAGAGCTGTACATCCGCCTGAAACGCGAAGCAGCAAAGGTCGGACTGGTGGTGAATGCCTCAAAAACAAAGTACATGCTGGTAGGCGGAACCGAACACGACCGGATCCGTCTGGGTAATAATGTTGGTAATAATGAGACGGTGGTGGAGGAATTCGTCTACCTCGGATCCTTACTGACGGCTGACAACAACGTGAGCCGTGAAATTCGGAGGCGCATCATCAGCGGAAGTCGGGCCTACTAAGGGCTCCAGAAGAAACTGCGATCGAAAAAGATTCACCCACGCACCAAATGCACCATGTACAAAACGCCAATAAGACCGGTGGTCCTCTACGGACACGACACATGGACCATGCTCGAGGAGGACCTGCAAGCACTCGGAGTTTTCAAGCGACGCGTGCTAAGGACGATCTTCGGCGGTGTGCAGGAGAACGGTGTGTGGCGGAGAAAGATGAACCACGAGCTCGCTGCACGAGCATCCAGAAGGTGGCCAAAGCCGGAAGGATACGTTGGGCAGGGCATGTTGCAAGAATGCCGGACAACAATCCTGCAAAGCTGATGTTTGCTACTGATCCGGTTGGCACAAGAAGGCGTGGAGCGCAGAGAGCACGATGGGCGGACCAGGTGGAGCGAGACCTGGCGAGCATTGGGCGCGACCGAGGATGGAGAGCGGCTGCCACAAACCGAGTATTATGGCGTACAATTGTTGATTATGTCTTATCCTAAATGTGATGTTGAACAAATCGTTAGCAATTATGATTCTAATAGACACTTTCTTGCAAAATTTTATCAACTTTTATCATTTGCTTTCTAGGTTTAATCACCGCATGACTTTATGATAATTGAATTTTATTGGCTTTTCTCGGTGAACTTAATTCTACTCAAAGAAGGAGGGAGTAACGAAAGTAATGAATCGTATATCGTGGATAGAATCGCAAGTGTGCGACGAGAGAAATTGAATAGAAGTTGAAAATTAACAGAGGGCCATAATTGAACAACACAATCACAACGACGACCCCTTTGCCTAACGTCCTCGTGTTGAACCAGTAGTCATCATCAAACTACACAAAAAATAATTTAATGATATTTTTTATAAAGAAAGATTTATATTTTTCATTAGACACGCTGTATTTACTTTTATAACGAAGCGCTAATAATAGCTATAACATTTCCTTATACAATGTATAAGTTTTGTGTTATGGCTAGAAAAGTATAAGTTTCAACTAATACATTTTCTAAGGTTTTGTTTTGAATGTTTTGCCCATCTCAAACAGACCGGAGCCATAGTTTTTTTCAATCAAAGCCATAGTGGCACGTGTTGCGGCAATAACGAAATAAAAATTGTGTTGTAAACTTCGGAAACATCGCTTGCAGATCCCGGTAGGTACCTATTATGACTGTTTGATTAATAAAGCTTACTAAGCATTTTTTTTTTAACTCAGCAGATCACATCTTCGTGTCCAATCTCCCAACCAGAAATCCGACATCAGATTCCTTCGCTGCTCTTCAACACTCCGGCTACCAGGGGCGGTGATACCCGTTTATTCACGGCCGGAACGGAGATACTGGCTGGTTCCACCGCTCTTTAACATTACGGTTTACTGAGGGCACTTCCATCCGCTTGTTTGCTGCCGGAGCGGAGATTCCGGCTGGTTCCGCTGCTTCTCGACGTTCTGGCTGGCAAAAGGCGGCATCATCCGCTGCCGGAACAGCGACCCCGGCGGGCATAATGGACGTGTCTTTACCGATGTTTTGAGTTAATTAATATCTGTTTGTATATGCTGTAGCTTTGTTTACATAATTGATTCTAGCTTTCCACGCTAGCCATAATGGCGGATGCCATAAAAAAATTGACAAGATCTGTGCCCTGTGCACTGAACTGAAATTGAAGAAAACAATCTCAGCAAACCTTGAGTTTGCCAAACTTGTTTGTTGATTTTGATGTCACCTAACCAACCGTTGATTTGTAAACATTTTCAAAGGCGATACTGAAGGTTTTTCAATTCAGTTTTGTAGCATTTAATTATTTTCTTTTCGTTTTAGATTTAATTGAACTAGGCTTGAATGTGGATGCTGTGAAACAATTTTGGAGCATTATCCGTTCAAACGATTCTGATGGGTTGGACTAATAAATGCGAATTTTCATCGGTCCCCATTGTTGCATATTTTTTTTCTTTAGAATCCCAGAATTTTCCCTCAAAAATTGTAACTGACATCGCCCCAAATACCTAACCAGAAAGAATATGCTGAACCCCGTTACGAATCGTAAAAACACGCGAACTTCTCATGAATGTGAACTCATAAACTGAAATCTCCATCGGAAAGTTAGAAGATTCGCTCCTAAATGCTCACTGAATGTCATTTGCTATCTTTAATTATTGGAAAAGGGCAGCTTCATGCGCTTTTCTCATTACACCAGACCAAAACCGGAAAAGCTCCGCTCGAACCACTTCTATGTAACAGACATCTAATCATTTCTAACAAAATAATAGCATGGGTTTCTCTACGTCCTGTCGTGGATCGCGTGGGACTCTATCCGGTCCTGGTCCGGTGCAATGTCTATTCTCATTATGTACTTGAATGTATTTAATACGTTAAGGAACTTTTCCGGGATATGCAGAACATAAGCCCACTTAAGGCCTATCTGTAAGCGTTCTTGGGATTGCATATGACAATTCTTATGGAATCATGAATATGATTTACAATTACATTTCTTTAAGCGAGAATGTGTTTAGTTCGCGATTTTCTGATTAGCTGACTGGCACCAGGGTACGGTTTGAGAACCCCGGTTGAAAATTGCCCAATATATGGTGTCAAGTTGTAACCCGATGGATGACAGGTGGGGCACAACCACGGAACGGGGCTCTGCAGGGAGCTAGATCGGACGGTGCACGGGATTCGTGAAAGGTCTGTCAAATAGCGAACATCGATGCGAGTTTTTTTTTTCGGATAAGATTTGTAAAAGTTGTCAGGCTTTGTAGCTTGGTTAGTGATTCGATCCCCATACTCCAAGGTCGAAAGAATGCCAAGCAATGGCCTGAGTGTCCTCCAGTGCCGGTCGTGGTGTTCCAAACGTTTTCACCCACGGGCAGGTGCCACCGCTTTGCGCCACCTTTATCTTCGGAGTGGTAAGTGGAGTTCCTGGAGCACATCCTACTGCTGGCGTCCACCATTTACGTTTCTCTACCGACACCGTGGTCAGTGCTGCATCTACCACGATACTGTAGCCACAGTCGTAGCTCGCCATTGTTGATCGCCACACGACCCCCCTCCACCCCCCGGCACACGTGGCCGCTGAAGCCCCCGCTGCCACGGTTCGTCAACAACGCCGTCAACCCGCAATTCTTGAACGTCCGCGGATCCCCCGCAAGCCAGCTGCTTTGCACGCGACCACCGAAGCTGCTGTTGTCCCGGAAGACCGTTATTACCGACACCCGTAGGAACCTCCCAGAAACGTGCGTGGCTGACTGCCTTCGTGGATAACTGCGCATGCCACCGACTTGACCCCCTGACATTTTTGCAATACGGATACGAACGCTGACTGAAACTTATGCAGTAATTCCTAAAATAAGAAAAATCGTAAATTATGGAATTCAAAGAAAAAATGTAAGCAAAAATATCACGTCTGACAGGTAACAACAAAACGGCTAATTTTAGACAGTACAGCTTGCTGAGAATATTTTCTTCAATTTCAGTTCAGCGTGGGGCACAGTTCTTGTCAAACATTTTTATGGCATCCGCCATTATGGCTAGCGTGGAAAGCTAGAATCAATTATGTAAACAAAGCTTTTGAAAAATTGGGGAAAAAAGTAAAACATGAAAATTTACAATCAAAATATTCGGTAATAGATTTTATTAGGTTTGACGCATACATAATATCAAACAATTCTAATAACAAATATTACCAATAGCGAATCACATTTATTAGTTGAAACTTATACTTTTCATTCATCTTATGTTATGCTCCATATTACACACTCAGATAAGCTGTATAAGGAAAACGAAATGGCAAAAATATATAACATTTTCTAATAAATTTGTTATGGATTTTTTTTCGTGTACTAGTACCTAGCCGTTCAACACGAGGCCGTTAGGAAAAGGGGTCGTCGTTGTGATTGTGTTGTTCAATTATGGCCCTCTGTTAATTTTCAACTTCTATTCAATTTCTCTCGTCGCACACTTGCGATTCTATCCACCGTTTCTTTCATTACTTTCGTTACTCCCGCCTTCTTTGAGTAGTATTAAGTTCACCGAGAAAAGCCAATAAAATTCAATTATCATTTTATCATTTGGTTTGAAAGCTACTGATGTTGATAGGGGTGAGTGTTAGTGATTTTTTTTCGTATTTTTCTTGTGCGATGTTTGCCTATTCATAACTTTTGAAATTCTCTGTCAATTTTCATGAAATTTCCACAGAAGGTAGTTGATTATGTAATGCAGTGTATATTATGTGTGTATAGTTATAGTTATATAGTTATATATATATATAGTTATAGTTATAGTTATATATAACTATATATATATATATATATATATATATATATATATATATACAGGGTGTTTGGTTCCGGGTTTTGGATATTTTCAGGGCTGATAGGTCTTGATGAGAGATGAAAAAGTTCCCATGGAACATAGGGTCGGAAATCACTGCTAAGTGAGTTAATCACATTTTAAGTTTTTAATTTTTGGTTATCTTTGAAGTGCTATATCTACTAAACTATCAATCGTACAAACTTTCTCAGCGCACGAATTGAAAGCTAATTACTTCTACTTTCTTAGTCTCTTGGACGTAAACTTTGTAAAAATAGTTTAAAAAGCCTTAAATTGAAAAATAATGCAAATTTGGTCGAAAAAATCGACTCTTTTATGGACATTTTTGATGATTTAAATATGAAAATAAAGCTTTTGTTAAAAAAGTTCTTCTACAAAACATGCACGAACTTGTTCCCTATAAATGTTTCTTTGACACCAAAACTCTATCTTTTGTAGTTAAGCCAAAAAATGTTTTTGAAAATAACGTTCCAAATTGCATTAACTTCATGCCAAAACAATGGTCATCACCCTATCCGTCGTGCGTTCGTGTGCTGTTGCTCCACGGCATGAGGACGACTACTGCTGCTGGCTTGGCTGCTGGTGATGTCATCGCATACAGAAAACGAGCTCGCTCTATGTCGCGTCACATCTCCGCCTGTGGAATCATTCGAGGCGGAGTTTGGATTTGCGCATAATAAGTGCGACGTGCAGTTAACTTGTTTTTCGACGGAGCGAAAGGAAAGCGCCGACGAAAGTGTATTTACAAGAGCAACCATTTAAATCCTTCGCACTCGTAGCTCTGCTGCGGTGCTGTTCAGATGGGGGGTCTGTGCGTGCGGCAATTTAGAGCATGTATTTATTTGATGCATTTCATTTTTTTTTGTATGATGTGCAAGGATAATGATTCTTCTTATTTCTTGCATAACATTCCCACTGGGACAGAGTTTGTTTCTCAGCTCAGTTGTAAAACATACAGCAATAAATTCCTTTGGAACCAATCATGGGGAATCCTTGAGAAACGATACCTTTGGGGAATCTAATCAACAAGTTGGACATTTTAGGAGAAGTTGGGGATTTGTAAGGAACATTGGGGATTTTTAGGAGATATTGGGGATTTTTAAGGGACATTGGGGATTTTTAGGAGATATTGGGAAGGGTAAAGGGAACTTAGAAATCATGGGGGACCTTGAGAAATGATACCTTTGGGGAATCTAATCAACAAGTTGGACATTTTAGGAGAAGTTGGGGATTCTTAAGGAACATTGGGGATTTTTAGGAGATATTGGAGAGGGTAAAGGGAACTAAGGAATCATGTGGTCCTTGAGAAACGATACCTTTGGGGAATCTAATCAACAAGTTGGACATTTTAGGAGAAGTTAGGGATTCTTAAGGAATATTGGGGATTTTTAGGAGATATTGGAGAGGGTAAAGGGAACTTAGGAATTGGGAAATAATACTTTTGGGGAATCTAATCGACAAGTCGGACATTTTAGGAGAAGTTGGGGATTCTTAAGGGACATTGGGGATTTTTAGGAGATATTGGGGATTTTTAAGGAACATTGGAGATTTTTAAGGAACATTGGGGAATTTTAGGAGGTATTGGGGAGGGTAAAGAGAACTAAGGAATCATGGGGGTCCTTGAGAAATGATACCTTTGGGGAATCTAATCAACAAGTTGGAAATTTTAGGAGAAGTTGGGGATTCTTAAGGAACATTAGGGATTTTTAAGGAACATTGGGGAATTTTAGGAGATATTGGGAAGGGGGAAAGGGAACTTAGGAATCATGGGGGTCCTCTTAGGAGAAGTTGGGGATTCTTAAGGGACATTGGGGATTTTTAGGCGATATTGGGGAGGGTAAAGAGAACTTAGGAATCATGTGGTCCTTGAGAAATGATACCTTTGGGGAATCTTATCAACAAGTTGGCCATTTTAGGAGATATTAGAGATTTTTAAGGAACATTGGGGATTTTTACGAGATATTGGGTAGGGTAAAGGGATCTAAGGAATCATGGGGGTCCTTGGGAAATGATACCTTTGGGGAATGTAATCGTCAAGTCGGACATTTTAGGAGAAGTTGGGGATTTGTAAGGAACATTGGGGATTTTTAGGAGATATTGGGGATTTTTAAGGAACATTGGGGAATTTTAGGAGATATTGGGGAGGGTAAAGGGAACTTAGGAATCATGGGGGTCCTTGGGAAATGATACCTTTGGGGAATCCAATCAACAAGTTGGACATTTTAGGAGAAGTCGGGGATTCTTAAGGGACATTGGGGATTTTTAACAGATATTGGAGATTTTTAAGGATCATTGGGGATTTTTAAGAAGCATTGAGGAATTTTAGGAGATATTGGGAAGGGGAAAAGGGAACTTAGGAATCATGGGGGTCCTCTTAGGAGAAGTTGGGGATTCTTAAGGGACATTGGGGATTTTTAGGCGATATTGGGGAGAGTAAAGAAAACTTAGGAATCATGTGGTCCTTGAGAAATGATACCTTTGGGGAATCTAATCAACAAGTTGGCCATTTTAGGAGATATTGGGGATTTTTAAGGAACATTGGGGATTTTTACGAGATATTGGGTAGGGTAAAGGGAACTATGGAATCATGGGGGTCCTTGGGATATAATACCTTTGGGGAATCAAATCAACAAGTCGGCCATTTTAGGAGAAGTTGGGGATTCTTAAGGAACATTGGGGATTTTTAGGAGATATTGGGGATTTTTAAGGAACATTGGGGATTTTAGGAGATATTGGGAAGGGGAAAGGGGAACTTAGGAATCATGGGGGTCCTCTTAGGAGAAGCTGGGTATTCATAAGGAACATTGGGGATTTTAAGGAGATATTGGGGAGGATAAAGGGAACTTAGGAATCATGGGGGTCCTTGGGATATGATACCTTTGGGGAATCTAATCAACAAGTTGGACATTTTAGGAGAAGTTGGGGATTCTCATGGAACATTGGGAATTTTTAGGAGATATTGGTGAATTTTAAGGAACATTGAAGATTTTTAAGGAACATTGGGGATTTTTAGAAGATATTGGAGAGGGTAAAGAGAACTTAGGAATCATGTGGTCCTTGAGAAATGATACCTTTGGGGAATCTTATCAACAAGTTGGCCATTTTAGGAGATATTGGGGATTTTTAAGGAACATTGGAGATTTTTACGAGATATTGGGTAGGGTAAAGGGAACTATGGAATCATGGGGGTCCTCTTAGGAGAAGTTGGGTATTCATAAGGAACATTGGGGATTTTAAGGAGATATTGGGGAGGGTAAAGGGAACTTAGGAATCATGGGGGTCTAAGAAATGATACTTTTGGGGAATCTAATCAACAAGTTGGCCATTTTAGGAGAAGTTGAGGATTCTCAAGGAACATTGGTCATTTTTAGGAGATATTGGGGTGGGAAATGGGAACTTAGGAATCATGGGGGTCCTTGAGAAATGATACCTTTGGGGAATCTAATCAACAAGTTGGACATTTTAGGAGAAGTTGGGGATTCTCATGGAACATTGGGAATTTTTAGGAGATATTGGGGATTTTTAAGGTACATTGAAGATTTTTAAGGAACATTGGGGATTTTTAGGAAATATTGGGGATTTTTAGGGTACATTGGGGATTTTCAGGAGATATTGGAGATTTTTCATGAGGTTGGGGATTTTTAGGAGATGTTGGGAACTTTTCAAGGAGCGTTGGGAATTTTAGGAGATATTGGGGAGGGTAATCGGAACTTAGGAATCATGGGGGTCCTTGGAAAATGATACCTTTGGAATTCGTTAGATTTAGTTGGACATTTTAGGAGAAGTTGGGGATGCTTCAAGAACATTGAAAATTTTGAGGGGATTTTGGGGATTTTTAAGGAATGTTGGGGCTTTTGAGAAGATATTGGAGATTTTTTAAGGAACGATTGGGATTTAAGGAGATATTGGGGAGGGTAAGGGGAACTTAGGAATTATGGGGGTCTGCATGGGAAATGATACCTTTGGGGAACCTAAGCAACAAGTTGATCATTTTAGCAGAAGTAGGGGATTTTTTAAGAAACATTGGTAATTTTTAGGAGATATTGGAGAGGGTAAAGGAAACATAGGAATCATCATCCCCAATGTCCCTTAAGAATCCCCAACTTCTCCTAAAATGTCCAACTTGTTGATTAGATCCCCCAAAGGTATCATTTCCAAAGGACCCCCATGATTCCTAAGTTCCCTTTACCCGCCCCAATATCTCCTAAAAATCACCAATGCTCTTAAAAATCCCCAATGTCTTCTAAAAGTCCCCAATGTTACTTAAAAATCCCCAATATCTCCTAAAAATCCCCAATATTCCTTAAGAATTCACAACTTTTTTTGTCTAACTTGTCGATTAGATTCCCCAAAGGTATTATTTCCCAAGGACCCCTATGATTCCTAAATTCCCTTTACCCTCCACAATATCTCCTAAAAATCCCCAATGTTCCTTAAAAATCCCCAACTACTCCTTAAATATCCAACTTGTTGATTAGATTTCCCAAAGGTATCATTTCCCAAGGACGGCCATGATTCCTTAGTTCCCTTTACTTTCCTTAATATCTCCTAAAAATACCCAATGTTCCTCATGAATCCCTAACATCTCCTTAAATGTCCAGCTTGTTGATTAGATTTCCCAAAGGTATCATTTCCCAAGGATCCCCATGATACCTAAGTTCCCTTTATCTTCCCCAATATCGCCTAAAAATCCCCAATGTCCCTTAAGAATCCCTAACTTCTCCTAAGAGGACCCCCATGATTCTGAGTTCCCTTTTCCCCTTCCCAATATCTCCTCAAAATCGCCAATTTTCCTTAAAAATCCCCAATATCTCCTAAAAATCCCCAATGTTCCTTAAGAATCCCCAACTTCTCCTAAAATATCCAACTTGTTGATTAGATTCCCCAAAGGTATCATTTCCCAAGGACCGTAATGATTCCTAAGTTCCCTTTACCCTACCCAATATCTCGAAGAAATCCCCAATGCTCCTTAAAAATCCCCAATATCTCCTAAAATGGCCAACTTGTTGATTGGATTCTCCAAAACTATCATTTCTCAAGGACCCCATGATTCCTAAGTTCTCTTTACCCTCCCCAATATCGCCTAAAAATTCCCAATGTCCCTTAAGAATCCCCAACTTCTCCTAAGAGGACCAGCATGAATCCTAAGTTCCCTTAACCCGCCCCAACATCTCCTAAAAATCCCCAATGTTCCTTAAAAATCCCCAATGTTCCTTAAAAATCCCCAATATCTCCTAAAAATCCCCAATTAAACCCCAGAAACCCTAACTTCTCCTAAAATGTCCGACTTGTCGATTAGATTCCCAAAAGGTATCATTTCTCGAGGACCGCCATGATTCCCAAGTTCCCTTTACCCTACCCAATATCTCGAAGAAATCCCCAATGCTCCTTAAAAATCATCAATATTTCCTAAAATGGCCAACTTGTTGATTAGATTCCCCAAAACTATCATTTCTCAAGGACCCCATGATTCCTAAGTTCTCTTTACCCTCCCCAATATCGCCTAGAAATCCCCAATGTCCCTTAGGAATCCCCAACTTCTCCTAAGAGGACCCGCCTGAATCCTAAGTTTCCTTAACCCGCCTCAACATCTCCTAAAAATCCCCAATGTTCCTTAAAAATCCCCAATGTTCCTTAAAAATCCCCAATATATGCCAAAAATCCCCAATGCTCCTTAAGAAACTCAAACTTCTCCTAAAATGTCCGACTTGTCGATTAGATTTCCCAAAGGTATCATTTCCCAAGGACCCCCATGATTCCTAAGTTCCCTCTACCAGCCCCAATATCTCCTGAAAATCCCCATTGTTCCTTAAATATCCCCAATATCTCCTAAGAATCCCCAACTTCTCCTAAAATGTCCAACTTGTTGATTAGATTCCCCAAAGGTATCATTTCCCAAGGACCGTAATGATTCCTAAGTTCCCTTTACCCTACCCAATATCTCGGAGAAATCCTCAATGCTCCTTAAAAATCCCCAATATTTCCTAAAATGGCCAACTTGTTGATTAGATTCCACAAAACTATCATTTCTCAAGGACCCCATGATTCCTAAGTTCTCTTTACCCTCCCCAATATCGCCTAGAAATCCCCAATGTTCCTTAAGAATCCCCAACTTCTCCTAAGAGGACCCGCCTGAATCCTAAGTTCCCTTAACCCGCCCCAACATCTCTTAAAAATCCCCAATGTTCCTTAAAAATTCCCAATGTCCCTTAAAAATCCCCAATATCTCCTAAAAATCCCCAACGCTCCTTAAGAAACCCCAACTTCTCCAAAAATGTCCGACTTGTCGATTAGATTCCCCAAAGGTATCATTTCCCGAGGACCGCCATGATTCCTAAGTTCCCTTTACCCTACCCAATATCTCGAAAAAACCCCAATGTTCCTTAAAAATCCCCAATATTTCCTAAAATGGCCAACTTGTTGATTAGATTCCCAAAAACTATCATTTCTCAAGGACCCCATGATTTCTAAGTTCTCTTTACCCTCCCCAATATCGCCTAAAAATCCCCAATGCCCCTTAAGAATCCCCAACTTCTCCTAAGAGGACACGCATAATTCCTAAGTTCCCTTTACCCGCCCCAATATCTCCTAAAAATCCCCAATGTTCCTTAAAAATCCCCAATGTTCTATAAAAAACCCCAATATCTCCTAAAAATCCCCAATGTCCCTTAAGAATCCCCAACTTCTCCTAAAATGTCTGACTTGTCGATTAGATTCCCCAAAGGCATAATTTCCCAAGGACCCTGGGTTGGGGAGGTTGGTTCCTGAGTTCTCTCTACCCGCCCCAATATCTCCTAAAAATCCCCAATGTTCCTTAAAAATCCCCAATATATCCTAAAAATCCCCAATGCCCATTAAGAATACCCAACTTCTCCTAAAATGTCCAACTTGTTGATTAGATTCCCCAAAGGTATCATTCCCCGAGGACCTCCATGATTTCTAAGTTCCCTTTACCCTCCCCAATATCCCCTAAAAATCCCCAATGTTCCTTAAGAATCCCCAACTTCTCCTAAAATATCCGACTTGTTGATTAGATTCCCTAAAGGAAACATTTCCCAAGGACCCCCATGATTCCTTGGTTCCCTTTACCCTCTCCAATATCTCCTATAAATCCCCAATGTTCCTTAAAAATCCCCAATGTTCCTTAAGAATCCCCAACTTCTCCTAAAATGTCCAACTTGTTGATTAGACTTCCCAAAGGTATCATTTCTCAAGATCCCCCATGATTCCTTAGTTCCCTTTACCTCCCCAATGCCTCCTTAAATTCCCCAATGTTCCTTATAAATCCCCAATGTTCCTTAAAAATCCCCAATATCTCCTAAAAATCCCCAATGTCCCTTAAGAATCCCCAACTTCTCCTAAAATGTCTGACTTGTTGATTAGATTCCCCAAAGGTATCATTTCTCAAGGACCCCCATGATTCCTTAATTCTTTTTTCCCCTTCCCAATATCTCCTAAAAATCCCCAATGTCCCTTAAAAATCCCCAACTTCTCCTAAAATGTCCGACTTGTCGATTACATTCCCCAAAGGTATCATTTCCCAAGGACCCCCATGATTCTTTATTTTCCTTTACCCTACCCAATATATCGTAAAAATCCCTAATGTTCCTTAAAAATCCCCAATATCCCCTAAAATGGCCAACTTGTTGATAAGATTCCCAAAAGTTCCCAAAAGTTCCCTTTACCCTCCCCAATATCTCCTAAAAATCCCCAATGTTCCTTAAGAATCTGAAACTTCTCCTAAAATGTCCATCTTGTTGATTAGATTCCCCAAAGGTATCATTTCTCAAGGACCCCCATGATTCCTTAGTTCCCTTTACCCTACCCAATATCTCGTAAAAATCCCCAATGTTCCTTAAAAATCCCCAATATCCCCTAAAATGGCCAACTTGTTGATTAGATTCCCCAAATGTATCATTTCTCAAGGACCACATGATTCCTAAGTTCTCTTTATCCTCTTCAATATCTCCTATAAATCCCCAATGTTCCTTAAAAATTCCCAATATCTCCTAAAATGTCCAACTTGTTGATTATATTCCCCAAAGGTATCATTTCTCAAGGACCCCCATGATTCCTAAATTCTTTTTTCCCCTTCCCAATATCTCCTAAAAATCCCCAATGTCCCTTAAAAATCCCCAACTTCTCCTAAAATGTCCGACTTGTCGATTACATTCCCCAAAGGTATCATTTCCCAAGGACCCCCATGATTCCTTAGTTCCCTTTACCCTACCCAATATCTCCTAAAAATCCCCAATGTTCCTTATGAATACCCAACTTCTCCTAAAATGTCCAACTTGTTGATGAGACTCCCCAAAGGTATCATTTCTCAAGGACCACATGATTCCTAAGTTCCCTTTACCCTCTCCAATATCTCCTAAAAATCCCCAATGTTCCTTATGAATACCCAACTTCTCCTAAGAGGACCCCCATGATTCCTAAGTTTTCTTTACCCTCCCCAATATCGCCTAAAAATCCCCAATGTCCCTTAAGAATCCCCAACTTCTCCTAAGAGGACCCCCATGATTCCTAAGTTCCCTTTTCCCCTTCCCAATATCTCCTAAAAATCCCCAATGTTCCTTAAAAATCCCCAATGTTCCTTAAAAATCCCCAATGTTCCGTAAGAATCCCCAACTTCTCCTAAAATGTCCAACTTGTTGATTAGATTCCCCAAAGGTATCATTTCTCAAGGACCCCCATGATTCCTTAGTTCCCTTTACCCTCTCCAATATCTCCTATAAATCCCCAATGTTCCTTAAAAATTCCCAATATCTCCAAAAATATCCATCTTTTGATTAGATTCCCCAAAGGTATCATTTCCCAAGGACCCCATGATTCCTAAGTTCCCCTTACCCTCCCCAATATCTATTAAGATTCCCCAAAGGTAACATTTCCCAAGGACCCCCATGATTCCTAAGTTCCCTTTACCCTCCCCAATATCTCCTAAAATTCCCCAATGTTCCTTAAAAATCCCCAATATCTCCTAAAAATCCCCAATGTTCCTTAAAAATCCCCAATATCTCCTAAAATGGCCAACTTGTTGATAAGATTCCCCAAAGGTATCATTTCTCAAGGACCACATGATTCCTAAGTTCTCTTTGCCCTCCCCAATATCGCCTAAAAATCCCCAATGTCCCTTAAGAATCCCCAACTTCTCCTAAGAGGACCCCCATGATTCCTAAGTTCCCTTTCCCCCTTCCCAATATCTCCTAAAATTCCCCAATGTTCCTTAAAAATCCCTAATGTTCCTTAAGAATCCCCAACTTCTCCTAAAATGTCCAACTTGTTGATTAGATTCCCCAAAGGTATCATTTCTCAAGGACCCCCATGATTCCTTAGTTCCCTTTACCCTCCCCAATACCTCCTAAAATTCCCCAATGTTCCTTAAAAATCTCCAATGTCCCTTAAGAATCCCCAACTTCTCCTAAAATGTCCGACTTGTCGATTAGATTCCCCAAAAGTATCATTTCCCAATTCCTAAGTTCCCTTTAGCCTACCCAATATCTCGTAAAAATCCCCAATGTTCCTTAAAAATCCCCAATATCCCCTAAAATGGCCAACTTGTGATTAGATTCCCCAAAGGTATCGTTTCTCAAGGACCACATGATTCCTTAGTTCCCTTTACCCTCTCCAATATCTCCTAAAAATCCCCAATGTTCCTTAAGAATCCCTAACTTCTCCTAAAATGTCCAACTTGTTGATTAGATTCCCCAAAGGTATCGTTTCTC
This sequence comes from Aedes albopictus, assembly GCF_035046485.1. Taxonomy (NCBI): domain Eukaryota; kingdom Metazoa; phylum Arthropoda; class Insecta; order Diptera; family Culicidae; genus Aedes; species Aedes albopictus. Next base: position 36,308 of record NW_026917709.1, read on the forward strand.
AAGGACCACATGATTCCTTAGTTCCCTTTACCCTCTCCAATATCTCCTAAAAATCCCCAATGTTCCTTAAGAATCCCCAACTTCTCCTAAAATGTCCAACTTGTTGATTAGATTCCCCAAAGGTATCATTTCTCAAGGACCCCCATGATTCCTAAATTCTTTTTTCCCCTTCCCAATATCTCCTAAAAATCCCCAATGTCCCTTAAAAATCCCCAACTTCTCCTAAAATGTCCGACTTGTCGATTACATTCCCCAAAGGTATCATTTCCCAAGGACCCCCATGATTCCTTAGTTCCCTTTACCCTACCCAATATCTCCTAAAATTCCCCAATGTTCCTTAAAAATCCCTAATGTTCCTTAAGAATCCCCAACTTCTCCTAAGAGGACCCCCATGATTCCTAAGTTCCCTTTCCCCCTTCCCAATATCTCCTAAAATTCCCCAATGTTCCTTAAAAATCCCTAATGTTCCTTAAGAATCCCCAACTTCTCCTAAAATTTCCAACTTGTTGATTAGATTCCCCAAAGGTATCATTTCTCAAGGACCCCCATGATTCCTTAGTTCTCTTTACCCTCCCCAATACCTCCTAAAATTCCCCAATGTTCCTTAAAAATCTCCAATGTTCCTTAAAAATCCCCAATATCTCCTAAAAATCCCCAATGTCCCTTAAGAATCCCCAACTTCTCCTAAAATGTCCGACTTGTCGATTAGATTCCCCAAAAGTATTATTTCCCAATTCCTAAGTTCCCTTTACCCTATTCAATATCTCGTAAAAATCCCCAATGTTCCTTAAAAATCCCCAATATCCCCAAAAATGGCCAACTTGTGATTAGATTCCCCAAAGGTATCGTTTCTCAAGGACCACATGATTCCTTAGTTCCCTTTACCCTCTCCAATATCTCCTAAAAATCCCCAATATTCCTTAAGAATCCCTAACTTCTCCTAAAATGTCCAACTTGTTGATTAGATTCCCCAAAGGTATCGTTTCTCAAGGACCACATGATTCCTTAGTTCCCTTTACCCTCTCCAATATCTCCTAAAAATCCCCAATGTTCCTTAAGAATCCCCAACTTCTCCTAAAATGTCCAACTTGTTGATTAGATTCCCCAAAGGTATCATTTCTCAAGGTCCCCCATGATTTCTAAGTTCCCTTTACCCTTCCCAATATCTCCTAAAAATCCCCAATGTCCCTTAAAAATCCCCAATATCTCCTAAAAATCCCCAATGTTCCTTACAAATCCCCAACTTCTCCTAAAATGTCCAACTTGTTGATTAGATTCCCCAAAGGTATCGTTTCTCAAGGATTCCCCATGATTGGTTCCAAAGGAATTTATTGCTGTATGTTTTACAACTGAGCTGAGAAACAAACTCTGTCCCAGTGGGAATGTTATGCAAGAAATAAGAAGAATCATTATCCTTGCACATCATACAAAAAAAAAAATGAAATGCATCAAATAAATACATGCTCTAAATTGCCGCACGCACAGACCCCCCATCTGAACAGCACCGCAGCAGAGCTACGAGTGCGAAGGATTTAAATGGTTGCTCTTGTAAATACACTTTCGTCGGCGCTTTCCTTTCGCTCCGTCGAAAAACAAGTTAACTGCACGTCGCACTTATTATGCGCAAATCCAAACTCCGCCTCGAATGATTCCACAGGCGGAGATGTGACGCGACATAGAGCGAGCTCGTTTTCTGTATGCGATGACATCACCAGCAGCCAAGCCAGCAGCAGTAGTCGTCCTCATGCCGTGGAGCAACAGCACACGAACGCACGACGGATAAGGGTGATGACCATTGTTTTGGCATGAAGTTAATGCAATTTGGAACGTTATTTTCAAAAACATTTTTTGGCTTAACTACAAAAGATAGAGTTTTGGTGTCAAAGAAACATTTATAGGGAACAAGTTCGTGCATGTTTTGTAGAAGAACTTTTTTAACAAAAGCTTTATTTTCATATTTAAATCATCAAAAATGTCCATAAAAGAGTCGATTTTTTCGACCAAATTTGCATTATTTTTCAATTTAAGGCTTTTTAAACTATTTTTACAAAGTTTACGTCCAAGAGACTAAGAAAGTAGAAGTAATTAGCTTTCAATTCGTGCGCTGAGAAAGTTTGTACGATTGATAGTTTAGTAGATATAGCACTTCAAAGATAACCAAAAATTAAAAACTTAAAATGTGATTAACTCACTTAGCAGTGATTTCCGACCCTATGTTCCATGGGAACTTTTTCATCTCTCATCAAGACCTATCAGCCCTGAAAATATCCAAAACCCGGAACCAAACACCCTGTATATATATATATATATATATATATATATATATATATATATATATATATATATAGTTATATATAACTATAACTATAACTATATATATATATAACTATATAACTATAACTATACACACATAATATACACTGCATTACATAATCAACTACCTTCTGTGGAAATTTCATGAAAATTGACAGAGAATTTCAAAAGTTATGAATAGGCAAACATCGCACAAGAAAAATACGAAAAAAAATCACTAACACTCACCCCTATCAACATCAGTAGCTTTCAAACCAAATGATAAAATGATAATTGAATTTTATTGGCTTTTCTCGGTGAACTTAATACTACTCAAAGAAGGCGGGAGTAACGAAAGTAATGAAAGAAACGGTGGATAGAATCGCAAGTGTGCGACGAGAGAAATTGAATAGAAGTTGAAAATTAACAGAGGGCCATAATTGAACAACACAATCACAACGACGACCCCTTTTCCTAACGGCCTCGTGTTGAACGGCTAGGTACTAGTACACGAAAAAAAATCCATAACAAATTTATTAGAAAATGTTATATATTTTTGCCATTTCGTTTTCCTTATACAGCTTATCTGAGTGTGTAATATGGAGCATAACATAAGATGAATGAAAAGTATAAGTTTCAACTAATAAATGTGATTCGCTATTGGTAATATTTGTTATTAGAATTGTTTGATATTATGTATGCGTCAAACCTAATAAAATCTATTACCGAATATTTTGATTGTAAATTTTCATGTTTTACTTTTTTCCCCAATTTTTCAAAAGCTTTGTTTACATAATTGATTCTAGCTTTCCACGCTAGCCATAATGGCGGATGCCATAAAAATGTTTGACAAGAACTGTGCCCCACGCTGAACTGAAATTGAAGAAAATATTCTCAGCAAGCTGTACTGTCTAAAATTAGCCGTTTTGTTGTTACCTGTCAGACGTGATATTTTTGCTTACATTTTTTCTTTGAATTCCATAATTTACGATTTTTCTTATTTTAGGAATTACTGCATAAGTTTCAGTCAGCGTTCGTATCCGTATTGCAAAAATGTCAGGGGGTCAAGTCGGTGGCATGCGCAGTTATCCACGAAGGCAGTCAGCCACGCACGTTTCTGGGAGGTTCCTACGGGTGTCGGTAATAACGGTCTTCCGGGACAACAGCAGCTTCGGTGGTCGCGTGCAAAGCAGCTGGCTTGCGGGGGATCCGCGGACGTTCAAGAATTGCGGGTTGACGGCGTTGTTGACGAACCGTGGCAGCGGGGGCTTCAGCGGCCACGTGTGCCGGGGGGTGGAGGGGGGTCGTGTGGCGATCAACAATGGCGAGCTACGACTGTGGCTACAGTATCGTGGTAGATGCAGCACTGACCACGGTGTCGGTAGAGAAACGTAAATGGTGGACGCCAGCAGTAGGATGTGCTCCAGGAACTCCACTTACCACTCCGAAGATAAAGGTGGCGCAAAGCGGTGGCACCTGCCCGTGGGTGAAAACGTTTGGAACACCACGACCGGCACTGGAGGACACTCAGGCCATTGCTTGGCATTCTTTCGACCTTGGAGTATGGGGATCGAATCACTAACCAAGCTACAAAGCCTGACAACTTTTACAAATCTTATCCGAAAAAAAAAACTCGCATCGATGTTCGCTATTTGACAGACCTTTCACGAATCCCGTGCACCGTCCGATCTAGCTCCCTGCAGAGCCCCGTTCCGTGGTTGTGCCCCACCTGTCATCCATCGGGTTACAACTTGACACCATATATTGGGCAATTTTCAACCGGGGTTCTCAAACCGTACCCTGGTGCCAGTCAGCTAATCAGAAAATCGCGAACTAAACACATTCTCGCTTAAAGAAATGTAATTGTAAATCATATTCATGATTCCATAAGAATTGTCATATGCAATCCCAAGAACGCTTACAGATAGGCCTTAAGTGGGCTTATGTTCTGCATATCCCGGAAAAGTTCCTTAACGTATTAAATACATTCAAGTACATAATGAGAATAGACATTGCACCGGACCAGGACCGGATAGAGTCCCACGCGATCCACGACAGGACGTAGAGAAACCCATGCTATTATTTTGTTAGAAATGATTAGATGTCTGTTACATAGAAGTGGTTCGAGCGGAGCTTTTCCGGTTTTGGTCTGGTGTAATGAGAAAAGCGCATGAAGCTGCCCTTTTCCAATAATTAAAGATAGCAAATGACATTCAGTGAGCATTTAGGAGCGAATCTTCTAACTTTCCGATGGAGATTTCAGTTTATGAGTTCACATTCATGAGAAGTTCGCGTGTTTTTACGATTCGTAACGGGGTTCAGCATATTCTTTCTGGTTAGGTATTTGGGGCGATGTCAGTTACAATTTTTGAGGGAAAATTCTGGGATTCTAAAGAAAAAAAATATGCAACAATGGGGACCGATGAAAATTCGCATTTATTAGTCCAACCCATCAGAATCGTTTGAACGGATAATGCTCCAAAATTGTTTCACAGCATCCACATTCAAGCCTAGTTCAATTAAATCTAAAACGAAAAGAAAATAATTAAATGCTACAAAACTGAATTGAAAAACCTTCAGTATCGCCTTTGAAAATGTTTACAAATCAACGGTTGGTTAGGTGACATCAAAATCAACAAACAAGTTTGGCAAACTCAAGGTTTGCTGAGATTGTTTTCTTCAATTTCAGTTCAGTGCACAGGGCACAGATCTTGTCAATTTTTTTATGGCATCCGCCATTATGGCTAGCGTGGAAAGCTAGAATCAATTATGTAAACAAAGCTACAGCATATACAAACAGATATTAATTAACTCAAAACATCGGTAAAGACACGTCCATTATGCCCGCCGGGGTCGCTGTTCCGGCAGCGGATGATGCCGCCTTTTGCCAGCCAGAACGTCGAGAAGCAGCGGAACCAGCCGGAATCTCCGCTCCGGCAGCAAACAAGCGGATGGAAGTGCCCTCAGTAAACCGTAATGTTAAAGAGCGGTGGAACCAGCCAGTATCTCCGTTCCGGCCGTGAATAAACGGGTATCACCGCCCCTGGTAGCCGGAGTGTTGAAGAGCAGCGAAGGAATCTGATGTCGGATTTCTGGTTGGGAGATTGGACACGAAGATGTGATCTGCTGAGTTAAAAAAAAAATGCTTAGTAAGCTTTATTAATCAAACAGTCATAATAGGTACCTACCGGGATCTGCAAGCGATGTTTCCGAAGTTTACAACACAATTTTTATTTCGTTATTGCCGCAACACGTGCCACTATGGCTTTGATTGAAAAAAACTATGGCTCCGGTCTGTTTGAGATGGGCAAAACATTCAAAACAAAACCTTAGAAAATGTATTAGTTGAAACTTATACTTTTCTAGCCATAACACAAAACTTATACATTGTATAAGGAAATGTTATAGCTATTATTAGCGCTTCGTTATAAAAGTAAATACAGCGTGTCTAATGAAAAATATAAATCTTTCTTTATAAAAAATATCATTAAATTATTTTTTGTGTAGTTTGATGATGACTACTGGTTCAACACGAGGACGTTAGGCAAAGGGGTCGTCGTTGTGATTGTGTTGTTCAATTATGGCCCTCTGTTAATTTTCAACTTCTATTCAATTTCTCTCGTCGCACACTTGCGATTCTATCCACGATATACGATTCATTACTTTCGTTACTCCCTCCTTCTTTGAGTAGAATTAAGTTCACCGAGAAAAGCCAATAAAATTCAATTATCATAAAGTCATGCGGTGATTAAACCTAGAAAGCAAATGATAAAAGTTGATAAAATTTTGCAAGAAAGTGTCTATTAGAATCATAATTGCTAACGATTTGTTCAACATCACATTTAGGATAAGACATAATCAACAATTGTACGCCATAATACTCGGTTTGTGGCAGCCGCTCTCCATCCTCGGTCGCGCCCAATGCTCGCCAGGTCTCGCTCCACCTGGTCCGCCCATCGTGCTCTCTGCGCTCCACGCCTTCTTGTGCCAACCGGATCAGTAGCAAACATCAGCTTTGCAGGATTGTTGTCCGGCATTCTTGCAACATGCCCTGCCCAACGTATCCTTCCGGCTTTGGCCACCTTCTGGATGCTCGTGCAGCGAGCTCGTGGTTCATCTTTCTCCGCCACACACCGTTCTCCTGCACACCGCCGAAGATCGTCCTTAGCACGCGCCGCTTGAAAACTCCGAGTGCTTGCAGGTCCTCCTCGAGCATGGTCCATGTGTCGTGTCCGTAGAGGACCACCGGTCTTATTGGCGTTTTGTACATGGTGCATTTGGTGCGTGGGTGAATCTTTTTCGATCGCAGTTTCTTCTGGAGCCCTTAGTAGGCCCGACTTCCGCTGATGATGCGCCTCCGAATTTCACGGCTCACGTTGTTGTCAGCCGTCAGTAAGGATCCGAGGTAGACGAATTCCTCCACCACCGTCTCATTATTACCAACATTATTACCCAGACGGATCCGGTCGTGTTCGGTTCCGCCTACCAGCATGTACTTTGTTTTTGAGGCATTCACCACCAGTCCGACCTTTGCTGCTTCGCGTTTCAGGCGGATGTACAGCTCTGCCACCGTTCCAAATGTTCTGGCAATAATGTCCATGTCGTCCGCAAAGCACACAAATTGACCGGGTTTTGTGAAAATCGTTCCCCGGCTGTTGAACCCGGCTTGTCGGCAATCGTCGCATCACACCTACTAGAGCGATGTTGAAGAGTAGGCATGAGAGTCAATTAGTAAATTATTACAATTAAAGTTATTAAAATAATTCAATAGGAAAAGTGATTACAGATTACAGATTATTGTGTGAATTGGGTTGTTTAGTGAATAAAATATTGCTATTATCTACAGGGTGTTTGCTTCCGGACTTTAAATAATTTGGGGGCAGATAGGTCTTAATGAGACATGAAAAAGTGCCCAAGGAACATGGGGTCGCAAATCACTGCTAAGTGAGTTATTCAAAATTCTATGATTTTTAACATGCAAAACTTCAAAAAATTGTATCTCAGCTATCTTTGATCAAAATCTCAATCTTTTTGCATGAATTGAAAGCCTGAACCATTGTGCTGTTATGCTTCTTGGACAAAAACTCGATCTAAAGTGATTAACATGCTTAAATTTTGGAAAGTTTGCGGCAAAAGCAGAAAAAAATGCTCTTTTTTTAGGTATTTTTGTTGTTATTTAATAAAAACACGTAGTAAAGTAGAAAAGTGATATTCTACAAAAGATTGTTTATGTTGTATTCTACCAAACTCTCTTTGGGACCAACATTGAATTTTTTGTAGTTTGGCCACAATAATTAATTCAAAGTTAGGTAAAAAACTCATCGAATTGCGAAAAACATCGCCCCGATTTCATTGAACCGTGCTTTGGCAGCACTTCCCGTTCGTGTGCTTGCTGTTTACTCTCCCAACAGCAGGCAAGAGAAACTATTGCAACGCACATGAATAGCCAAACATTGCCACACAACCAACCAACTCGTCCTGATTGGTGTTATGTTTGGTCGTGCATAACAAACATTGCACCAATCTGGGCGAGTTGGTCGTTCGGGTGGAGAGCCGGAGAAGTTTGTAGCTACGACCATGCCTCTGTTATTGTTGATGTGGGGAATGCGCACACTTTGAAGCGGCGCATCGAATTTCCGCTATGGCGGAATGCAACGCGGAGGTTGCGTGCGAAAGGACGCGCGCAAGATTTTCAAAACATTGCTATGCGAGTAGCGATACCAATGTTGGTCGCGGAGAGAAGACGAGCTGCATGGTGTTTAAAATCCTTTGCCGAGTTGGGTTTCCTTGCACTCGCAGTCAAACTGCGGTGCTATTCAGATGGGGTGGGGTTATGCTGACGAAGTCAGATATTATTTTATTGTTTTTAAATAAGTAATTCAATAAATAATGCCATAATTAATTACAACATTAATTTATGCTAATTTGCTAAATAAGTTGTGATTAATCTTTTTTCTGGCATTACGTGCCATCGGGTACACAGCCTGTTCTGTACTATTTAAGGTATGAATGGGTGATATTAAGGTGGATTATTGCGGGAAGTTGGGGTTTTTAAATGAATGTTTGAGAACTTTAGAAGATATTGGGGGCATTGTGAAGGAAGCTGGGTCCTTTAAATAAGTGTTCGGTAATTTTAGGTGATATTGGGAGACATTCTACGGGAAGCTGGGTCCTCCCAATAAGTGTTCGGTAATTTTAGGTGATGTTGGGAGGCATTCTGAGGGAAGTCGGTTTCTCCCAATAAGTGTTCGGTAATTTTAGGTGATATTGGGAGACATTCTACGGGAAGCTGGGTACTCCCAATAAGTGTTTGGTAACTTTAGGTGATATTGGGAGGCATTCTGAGAAAAGTCGGTTCCTCATAATAAGTGTTCGGTAATTTTAGGTGATATTGGGAGACATTCTACGGGAAGCTGGGTCCTCCCAATAAGTGTTCGGTAATTTTAGGTGATATTGGGAGGCATTCTGAGGGAAGTCGGTTCCTCATAATAAGTGTTCGGTAATTTTAGGTGATATTGGGAGACATTCTACGGGAAGCTGGGTCCTCCCAATAAGTGTTCGGTAATTTTAGGTGATATTGGGAGGCATTCTGAGAAAAGTCGGTTCCTCCCAATAAGTGTTCGGTAATTTTAGGTGATATTGGGAAACATTCTACGGGAAGCTGGGTCCTCCCAATAAGTGTTCGGTAATTTTAGGTGATATTGGGAGGCATTCTGAGGGAAGTCGGTTCCTCCCAATAAGTGTTCGGTAATTTTAGGTGATATTGGGAGGCATTCTGAGAAAAGTCGGTTCCTCATAATAAGTGTTCGGTAATTTTAGGTGATATTGGGAGACATTCTACGGGAAGCTGGGTCCTCCCAATAAGTGTTCGGTAATTTTAGGTGATATTGGGAGGCATTCTGAGAAAAGTCGGTTCCTCCCAATAAGTGTTCGGTAATTTTAGGTGATATTGGGAGACATTCTACGGGAAGCTGGGTCCTCCCAATAAGTGTTCGGTAATTTTAGGTGATATTGGGAGGCATTCTGAGGGAAGTCGGTTCCTCCCAATAAGTGTTCGGTAATTTTAGGTGATATTGGGAGGCATTCTGAGAAAAGTCGGTTCCTCATAATAAGTGTTCGGTAATTTTAGGTGATATTGGGAGACATTCTACGGGAAGCTGGGTCCTCCCAATAAGTGTTCGGTAATTTTAGGTGATATTGGGAGGCATTCTGAGGGAAGTCGGTTCCTCTCAATAAGTGTTCGGTAATTTTAGGTGATATTGGGAGACATTCTACGGGAAGCTGGGTCCTCCCAATAAGTGTTTGGTAACTTTAGGTGATATTGGGGAGCATTCTGAGGGAAGTCGGTTCCTCCCAATAAGTGTTCGTTAATTTTAGGTGATATTGGGAAGCATTCTGAAGGAAGTCGGTTCCTCCTAATAAGTGTTCGGTAATTTTAGGTGATATTGGGAGACATTCTACGGGAAGTCGGTTCCTCCCAATAAGTGTTCGGTAATTTTAGGTGATATTGGGATACATTCTACGGGAAGCTGGGTCCTCCCAATAAGTGTTTGGTAATTTTAGGTGATATTGGGAGGCATTCTGAGGGAAGTCGGTTCTCCCCAATAAGTGTTCGGTAATTTAAGGTGATATTGGGAGACATTCTACGGGAAGTCGGTTCCTCCCAATAAGTGTTTGGTAATTTTAGGTGATACTGGGAGACATTCTACGGGAAGCTGGGTCCTCCCAATAAGTGTTTGGTAACTTTAGGTGATATTGGGGAGCATTCTGAAGGAAGTCGGTTCCTCCCAATAAGTGTTCGGTAATTTAAGGTGATATTGGGAGGCATTCTGAGGGAAGTCGGTTCCTCCCAATAAGTGTTTGGTAATTTTAGGTGATATTGGGAGGCATTCTGAGGGAAGTCGGTTCCTCTCAATAAGTGTTCGGTAATTTTAGGTGATATTGGGAGACATTCTACGGGAAGCTGGGTCCTCCCAATAAGTGTTCGGTAATTTTAGGTGATATTGGGAGGCATTCTGAGGGAAGTCGGTTCCTCTCAATAAGTGTTCGGTAATTTTAGGTGATATTGGGAGACATTCTACGGGAAGCTGGGTCCTCCCAATAAGTGTTTGGTAACTTTAGGTGATATTGGGGAGCATTCTGAGGGAAGTCGGTTCCTCCCAATAAGTGTTCGTTAATTTTAGGTGATATTGGGAAGCATTCTGAAGGAAGTCGGTTCCTCCTAATAAGTGTTCGGTAATTTTAGGTGATATTGGGAGACATTCTACGGGAAGTCGGTTCCTCCCAATAAGTGTTCGGTAATTTTAGGTGATATTGGGATACATTCTACGGGAAGCTGGGTCCTCCCAATAAGTGTTTGGTAATTTTAGGTGATATTGGGAGGCATTCTGAGGGAAGTCGGTTCTCCCCAATAAGTGTTCGGTAATTTAAGGTGATATTGGGAGACATTCTACGGGAAGTCGGTTCCTCCCAATAAGTGTTTGGTAATTTTAGGTGATACTGGGAGACATTCTACGGGAAGCTGGGTCCTCCCAATAAGTGTTTGGTAACTTTAGGTGATATTGGGGAGCATTCTGAAGGAAGTCGGTTCCTCCCAATAAGTGTTCGGTAATTTAAGGTGATATTGGGAGGCATTCTGAGGGAAGTCGGTTCCTCCCAATAAGTGTTCGGTATTTTTAGGTGATATTGGGAGACATTCTACGGGAAGATGGGTCCTCCCAATAAGTGTTCGGTAATTTAAGGTGATATTGGGAGGCATTCTGAGGGAAGTCGGTTCCTCCCAATAAGTGTTCGGTATTTTTAGGTGATATTGGGAGACATTCTACGGGAAGATGGGTCCTCCCAATAAGTGTTCGGTAATTTTAGGTGATATTGGGAGACATTCTACGGGAAGATGGGTCCTCCCAATAAGTGTTCGGTAATTTTAGGTGATATTGGGAGACATTCTACGGGAAGCTGGGTCCTCCCAATAAGTGTTTGGTAACTTTAGGTGATATTGGGGAGCATTCTGAAGGAAGTCGGTTCCTCCCAATAAGTGTTCGGTAATTTAAGGTGATATTGGGAGGCATTCTGAGGGAAGTCGGTTCCTCCCAATAAGTGTTCGGTAATTTTAGGTGATATTGGGAGACATTCTACGGGAAGCTGGGTCCTCCCAATAAGTGTTCGGTAATTTTAGGTGATGTTGGGAGGCATTCTGAGGGAAGTCGGTTTCTCCCAATAAGTGTTCGGTAATTTTAGGTGATATTGGGAGACATTCTACGGGAAGTCGGTTCCTCCCAATAAGTGTTCGGTAATTTAAGGTGATATTGGGAGGCATTCTGAGGGAAGTCGGTTCCTCCCAATAAGTGTTCGGTAATTTTAGGTGATATTGGGAGACATTCTACGGGAAGCTGGGTCCTCCCAATAAGTGTTCGGTAACTTTAGGTGATATTGGGGAGCATTCTGAGGGAAGTCGGTTCCTCCCAATAAGTGTTCGTTAATTTTAGGTGATATTGGGAGACATTCTACGGGAAGCTGGGTCCTCCCAATAAGTGTTCGGTAATTTTAGGTGATATTGGGAGGCATTCTGAGGGAAGTCGGTTCCTCCCAATAAGTGTTCGGTAATTTTAGGTGATATTGGGAGGCATTCTGAGAAAAGTCGGTTCCTCATAATAAGTGTTCGGTAATTTTAGGTGATATTGGGAGACATTCTACGGGAAGCTGGGTCCTCCCAATAAGTGTTCGGTAATTTTAGGTGATATTGGGAGGCATTCTGAGAAAAGTCGGTTCCTCCCAATAAGTGTTCGGTAATTTTAGGTGATATTGGGAGACATTCTACGGGAAGCTGGGTCCTCCCAATAAGTGTTCGGTAATTTTAGGTGATATTGGGAGGCATTCTGAGGGAAGTCGGTTCCTCCCAATAAGTGTTCGGTAATTTTAGGTGATATTGGGAGGCATTCTGAGAAAAGTCGGTTCCTCATAATAAGTGTTCGGTAATTTTAGGTGATATTGGGAGACATTCTACGGGAAGCTGGGTCCTCCCAATAAGTGTTCGGTAATTTTAGGTGATGTTGGGAGGCATTCTGAGGGAAGTCGGTTTCTCCCAATAAGTGTTCGGTAATTTTAGGTGATATTGGGAGGCATTCTGAAGGAAGTCGGTTCCTCCCAATAAGTGTTCGGTAATTTAAGGTGATATTGGGAGGCATTCTGAGGGAAGTCGGTTCCTCCCAATAAGTGTTCGGTAATTTTAGGTGATATTGGGAGACATTCTACGGGAAGCTGGGTCCTCCCAATAAGTGTTCGGTAATTTTAGGTGATGTTGGGAGGCATTCTGAGGGAAGTCGGTTTCTCCCAATAAGTGTTCGGTAATTTTAGGTGATATTGGGAGACATTCTACGGGAAGTCGGTTCCTCCCAATAAGTGTTCGGTAATTTAAGGTGATATTGGGAGGCATTCTGAGGGAAGTCGGTTCCTCCCAATAAGTGTTCGGTAATTTTAGGTGATATTGGGAGACATTCTACGGGAAGCTGGGTCCTCCCAATAAGTGTTCGGTAACTTTAGGTGATATTGGGGAGCATTCTGAGGGAAGTCGGTTCCTCCCAATAAGTGTTCGTTAATTTTAGGTGATATTGGGAGACATTCTACGGGAAGCTGGGTCCTCCCAATAAGTGTTCGGTAATTTTAGGTGATATTGGGAGGCATTCTGAGGGAAGTCGGTTCCTCCCAATAAGTGTTCGGTAATTTTAGGTGATATTGGGAGGCATTCTGAGGGAAGTCGGTTCCTCTCAATAAGTGTTCGGTAATTTTAGGTGATATTGGGAGACATTCTACGGGAAGCTGGGTCCTCCCAATAAGTGTTTGGTAACTTTAGGTGATATTGGGGAGCATTCTGAGGGAAGTCGGTTCCTCCCAATAAGTGTTCGTTAATTTTAGGTGATATTGGGAGACATTCTACGGGAAGCTGGGTCCTCCCAATAAGTGTTCGGTAATTTTAGGTGATGTTGGGAGGCATTCTGAGGGAAGTCGGTTTCTCCCAATAAGTGTTCGGTAATTTTAGGTGATATTGGGAGGCATTCTGAAGGAAGTCGGTTCCTCCCAATAAGTGTTCGGTAATTTAAGGTGATATTGGGAGGCATTCTGAGGGAAGTCGGTTCCTCCCAATAAGTGTTCGGTAATTTTAGGTGATATTGGGAGACATTCTACGGGAAGCTGGGTCCTCCCAATAAGTGTTCGGTAATTTTAGGTGATGTTGGGAGGCATTCTGAGGGAAGTCGGTTTCTCCCAATAAGTGTTCGGTAATTTTAGGTGATATTGGGAGACATTCTACGGGAAGTCGGTTCCTCCCAATAAGTGTTCGGTAATTTAAGGTGATATTGGGAGGCATTCTGAGGGAAGTCGGTTCCTCCCAATAAGTGTTCGGTAATTTTAGGTGATATTGGGAGACATTCTACGGGAAGCTGGGTCCTCCCAATAAGTGTTCGGTAACTTTAGGTGATATTGGGGAGCATTCTGAGGGAAGTCGGTTCCTCCCAATAAGTGTTCGTTAATTTTAGGTGATATTGGGAGACATTCTACGGGAAGCTGGGTCCTCCCAATAAGTGTTCGGTAATTTTAGGTGATATTGGGAGGCATTCTGAGGGAAGTCGGTTCCTCCCAATAAGTGTTCGGTAATTTTAGGTGATATTGGGAGGCATTCTGAGGGAAGTCGGTTCCTCTCAATAAGTGTTCGGTAATTTTAGGTGATATTGGGAGACATTCTACGGGAAGCTGGGTCCTCCCAATAAGTGTTTGGTAACTTTAGGTGATATTGGGGAGCATTCTGAGGGAAGTCGGTTCCTCCCAATAAGTGTTCGTTAATTTTAGGTGATATTGGGAAGCATTCTGAAGGAAGTCGGTTCCTCCTAATAAGTGTTCGGTAATTTTAGGTGATATTGGGAGACATTCTACGGGAAGTCGGTTCCTCCCAATAAGTGTTCGGTAATTTTAGGTGATATTGGGATACATTCTACGGGAAGCTGGGTCCTCCCAATAAGTGTTTGGTAATTTTAGGTGATATTGGGAGGCATTCTGAGGGAAGTCGGTTCTCCCCAATAAGTGTTCGGTAATTTAAGGTGATATTGGGAGACATTCTACGGGAAGTCGGTTCCTCCCAATAAGTGTTTGGTAATTTTAGGTGATATTGGGAGGCATTCTGAGGGAAGTCGGTTCCTCTCAATAAGTGTTCGGTAATTTTAGGTGATATTGGGAGACATTCTACGGGAAGCTGGGTCCTCCCAATAAGTGTTCGGTAATTTTAGGTGATATTGGGAGGCATTCTGAGGGAAGTCGGTTCCTCTCAATAAGTGTTCGGTAATTTTAGGTGATATTGGGAGACATTCTACGGGAAGCTGGGTCCTCCCAATAAGTGTTTGGTAACTTTAGGTGATATTGGGGAGCATTCTGAGGGAAGTCGGTTCCTCCCAATAAGTGTTCGTTAATTTTAGGTGATATTGGGAAGCATTCTGAAGGAAGTCGGTTCCTCCTAATAAGTGTTCGGTAATTTTAGGTGATATTGGGAGACATTCTACGGGAAGTCGGTTCCTCCCAATAAGTGTTCGGTAATTTAAGGTGATATTGGGAGACATTCTACGGGAAGCTGGGTCCTCCCAATAAGTGTTTGGTAACTTTAGGTGATATTGGGGAGCATTCTGAGGGAAGTCGGTTCCTCCCAATAAGTGTTCGTTAATTTTAGGTGATATTGGGAAGCATTCTGAAGGAAGTCGGTTCCTCCTAATAAGTGTTTGGTAATTTTAGGTGATATTGGGAGGCATTCTGAGGGAAGTCGGTTCTCCCCAATAAGTGTTCGGTAATTTAAGGTGATATTGGGAGACATTCTACGGGAAGTCGGTTCCTCCCAATAAGTGTTTGGTAATTTTAGGTGATACTGGGAGACATTCTACGGGAAGCTGGGTCCTCCCAATAAGTGTTTGGTAACTTTAGGTGATATTGGGGAGCATTCTGAAGGAAGTCGGTTCCTCCCAATAAGTGTTCGGTAATTTAAGGTGATATTGGGAGGCATTCTGAGGGAAGTCGGTTCCTCCCAATAAGTGTTCGGTATTTTTAGGTGATATTGGGAGACATTCTACGGGAAGATGGGTCCTCCCAATAAGTGTTCGGTAATTTTAGGTGATATTGGGAGACATTCTACGGGAAGATGGGTCCTCCCAATAAGTGTTCGGTAATTTTAGGTGATATTGGGAGACATTCTACGGGAAGCTGGGTCCTCCCAATAAGTGTTTGGTAACTTTAGGTGATATTGGGGAGCATTCTGAAGGAAGTCGGTTCCTCCCAATAAGTGTTCGGTAATTTAAGGTGATATTGGGAGGCATTCTGAGGGAAGTCGGTTCCTCCCAATAAGTGTTCGGTAATTTTAGGTGATATTGGGAGACATTCTACGGGAAGCTGGGTCCTCCCAATAAGTGTTCGGTAATTTTAGGTGATGTTGGGAGGCATTCTGAGGGAAGTCGGTTTCTCCCAATAAGTGTTCGGTAATTTTAGGTGATATTGGGAGACATTCTACGGGAAGTCGGTTCCTCCCAATAAGTGTTCGGTAATTTAAGGTGATATTGGGAGGCATTCTGAGGGAAGTCGGTTCCTCCCAATAAGTGTTCGGTAATTTTAGGTGATATTGGGAGACATTCTACGGGAAGCTGGGTCCTCCCAATAAGTGTTCGGTAACTTTAGGTGATATTGGGGAGCATTCTGAGGGAAGTCGGTTCCTCCCAATAAGTGTTCGTTAATTTTAGGTGATATTGGGAAGCATTCTGAAGGAAGTCGGTTCCTCCTAATAAGTGTTCGGTAATTTTAGGTGATATTGGGAGACATTCTACGGGAAGTCGGTTCCTCCCAATAAGTGTTCGGTAATTTTAGGTGATATTGGGAGACATTCTACGGGAAGCTGGGTCCTCCCAATAAGTGTTCGGTAATTTTAGGTGATGTTGGGAGGCATTCTGAGGGAAGTCGGTTTCTCCCAATAAGTGTTCGGTAATTTTAGGTGATATTGGGAGACATTCTACGGGAAGTCGGTTCCTCCCAATAAGTGTTCGGTAATTTTAGGTGATATTGGGAGACATTCTACGGGAAGCTGGGTCCTCCCAATAAGTGTTCGGTAATTTAAGGTGATGTTGGGAGGCATTCTGAGGGAAGTCGGTTTCTCCCAATAAGTGTTCGGTAATTTTAGGTGATATTGGGAGACATTCTACGGGAAGCTGGGTCCTCCCAATAAGTGTTTGGTAACTTTAGGTGATATTGGGGAGCATTCTGAGGGAAGTTGGTTCCTCCCAATAAGTGTTCGTTAATTTTAGGTGATATTGGGAAGCATTCTGAAGGAAGTCGGTTCCTCCTAATAAGTGTTCGGTAATTTTAGGTGATATTGGGAGACATTCTACGGGAAGTCGGTTCCTCCCAATAAGTGTTTGGTAATTTTAGGTGATACTGGGAGACATTCTACGGGAAGCTGGGTCCTCCCAATAAGTGTTTGGTAACTTTAGGTGATATTGGGAGACATTCTACGGGAAGCTGGGTCCTCCCAATAAGTGTTCGGTAATTTTAGGTGATGTTGGGAGGCATTCTGAGGGAAGTCGGTTTCTCCCAATAAGTGTTCGGTAATTTTAGGTGATATTGGGAGACATTCTACGGGAAGCTGGGTCCTCCCAATAAGTGTTTGGTAACTTTAGGTGATATTGGGGAGCATTCTGAGGGAAGTCGGTTCCTCCCAATAAGTGTTCGTTAATTTTAGGTGATATTGGGAAGCATTCTGAAGGAAGTCGGTTCCTCCTAATAAGTGTTCGGTAATTTTAGGTGATATTGGGAGACATTCTACGGGAAGTCGGTTCCTCCCAATAAGTGTTCGGTAATTTTAGGTGATATTGGGAGACATTCTACGGGAAGCTGGGTCCTCCCAATAAGTGTTTGGTAATTTTAGGTGATATTGGGAGGCATTCTGAGGGAGGTCGGTTCCTACCAATAAGTGTTCGGTAATTTTAGGTGTTATTGGGAGACATTCTAAGGGAAGCTGGGTCCTCATAATAAGTGTTTGGTAATTTTAGGTGATATTGAGAGGCATTCTGAGGGAAGTCGGTTCCTCCCAATAAGTGTTCGGTAATTTTAGGTGATATTGAGAGACATTCTACGGGAAGCTGGGTCCTTTCAATAAGTGTTCGGTAATTTTAGGTGATATTGGGAGACATTCTACGGGAAGCTGGGTCCTCCCAATAAGTGTTCGGTAATTTTAGGTGATATTGGGAGGCATTCTGAGGGAAGTCGGTTCCTCCCAATAAGTGTTCGGTAATTTTAGGTGATATTGGGAGACATTCTACGGGAAGCTGGGTCCTTCCAATAAGCGTTCGGTAATTTTAGGTGATATTGAGAGGCATTCTGAGGGAAGTCGGTTCCTCCCAATAAGTGTTCGGTAATTCTAGGTGATATTGGGAGACATTCTACGGGAAGCTGGGTCCTCCCAATAAGTGTTCGTTAATTTTAGGTGATATTGGGGGACATTCTTGAGGAAGCTGGGTCCTCCCACTAAGTGGTCGGTAATTTTAGGTGATATAAAGGAGCATCCTGAGGTAAGTTGGGTCCTCCCAATAAGTGTTCGGTAATTTTAGGTTATATTGGGAGGCATTCTGAGGGAAGTCGGTTCCTACATATGAGTGTTCGGTAATTTTAGGTGATATTGGGAGGCATTCTGAGGGAAGTTGGGTCCTCCCAATAAGTGTTCGGTAATTTTAGGTGATATTGGGGGGCATTCTGAGGGAAGTCGGTTCCTCCCAATAAGTGTTCGGTAATTTTAGGTTATATTGGGGGGCATTCTGAGGGAAGTCGGTTCTTCCCAATAAATGTTCGGTAATCTTAAGTGATATTGGGAGGCATTCTGAGAGAAGTCGGTTCCTCCCAATAAGTGTTCGGTAATTTTAGGTGATATTGGGGGACATTCTTAGGGAACCTGGGTCCTCCTGATAAGTGGACGGTAATTTTAGGTGATATGAAGGAGCATCCTGAAGGAAGTCGGTTCCTCCCAATTAGTGTTCGGTAATTTTAGGTGATATTGGGTGACATTCTAAGGGAAGCTGGGTGCTCCCAACAAGAGTTCGGTAATTTTAGGTGATATTGGGGGGCATTCTGAGGGAAGTCGGTTCCTCCCAATAAGTGTTCGGTAATTTTAGGTGATATTGGGAGACATTCTAAGAGAAGCTGGGTCCTCCCAATAAGTGTTCGGTAATTTTAAATGATATTGGGAGGCATTCTGAGGGAAGTTGGGTCCTCCCAATAAGTGTTCGGTAATTTTAGATGTTATTGGGAGGCATTCTGAGGGAGGTTGGTTCCTCCCAATAAGTGTTCGGTAATTTTAGGTGATATTGGGGAACATTCTGAGGGAAGTCGGTTCCTCCCAATAAGTGTTCGGTAATTTTAGGTGTTATTGGGAGGCATTCTGAGGGAAATCGGTTCCACCCAATAAGTGTTCGGTAATTTTAGGTGATATTGGGGGACATTCTGAGGGAAGTCGGTTCCTCCCAATAAGTGTTCGGTAATTTTAGGTGACATTGGGAGGCATTGTGAAGGAAGATGGGTCCTTTAACAAAGTGTTCGGTAATTTTAGGTGATATTGGGGGACATTCTGAGGGAAGTCGGTTCCTCCCGATAAGTGTTCGATGATTTAAGGTGTTATTGGGAGGCATTCTGAGGGAAGTCGGTTCCTCCCTATAGGTGTTCGGTAATTTTAGGTGATATTGGGGGACATTCTGAGGGAAGTTGGGTCCTCCCAATATGTGTTCGGTAATTTTAGGTGATATTGGGGGACATTCTGAGGGAAGTTAGGTCTTCCCAATAAGTGTTCGGTAATTTTAGGAGTTATTGGGAGGCATTCTGAGGGAAGTCGGTTTCTCCCAATAAGTGTTCGGTAATTTTAGGAGTTATTGGGAGGCATTCTGAGGGAAGTCGGTTTCTCCCAATAAGTGTTCGGTAATTTTAGGTGATATTGGGGGGCATTCTGAGGGAAGTTGGTTCCTCCCAATAAGTGTTCGGTAATTTTAAGTGATATTGAGGGACATTCTTAGGGAAGTTGGGTCCTCCCAATAAGTGTTCGGTTATTTTAAGTGATAATGGGGGGACATTCTGAGGGAAGTCGGTCCCTCCCAATAAGTGTTCGGTAATTTAAAGTGATATTGGAAGGCATTTTTAGGGAAGTTGGGTCCTCCTAATAAGCGTTCGGTAATTTTAAGTGATATTGGGGGACATTCTGAGGGAAGTCGGTTCCTCCCAATAAATGTTCGGTAATTTAAGATGTTATTGGGAGGCATTCTGAGGGAAGTCGGTTCCTCCCAATAAATGTTCGGTAATTTTAGGTGATATTGGGGGACATTCTGATGGAAGTCGGTTCCTCCCAATAAGTGTTCGGTAATTTTAGGTGTTATTGGGAGTCATTCTGAGGGAAGTCGGTTCCTCCCAATAAGTGTTCGGTAATTTTCGGTGATATTGGGGGACATTTTGAGGGAAGTCGGTTCCTCCCAATAAGTGTTCGGTAATTTTAGGTTACATTGGGGGGCATTGTGAGGGAAGATGGGTCCTTTAACAAAGTGTTCGGTAATTTTAGGTGAAATTGGGAAGCATTCTGAGGGAAGTCGGTTCCTCCCAATAAGTGTTCGATAATTTTAGGTGTTATTGGGAGGCATTCTGAGGGAAGTCGGTTCCTCCCTATAAGTGTTCGGTAATTTTAGGTGATATTGGGGGACATTCTGAGGGAAGTTGGGTCCTCCCAATATGTGTTCGGGGTAATTTTAGGTGATATTGGGGGACAATCTGAGGAAAGTCGGTTCCTCCCAATAAGTGTTCGGTAATTTTAGGTGAGAGAAGTCGGTTCCTCCCAATAAGCATTCGGTAATTTTAGGTGATATTGGGGGACATTCTGAGGGAAGTTAGGTCTTCTCAATAAGTGTTCGGTAATTTTAGGTGTTACTGGGAGGCATTCTGAGGGAAGTCGGTTTCTCCCAATAAGTGTTTGGTAATTTTAGGTGATATTGGGGAGCATTCAGAGGGAAGTTGGTTCCTCCCAATAAGTGTTAGGTAATTTTAGGTTATATTGGGGAACAATCTTAGGGAAGCTGGGTCCTCCCAATGAGTGTTCGGTAATTTTAGGTGATATTAAGGAACATCCTGAGGGAAGCTGGGTCCTCCCAATGAGTGTTTGGTAAATGTAGGTGATATTGGAGGACATTCTGAGGGAAGTTGGTTCCTCCCAATAAGTGTTCGGTAATTTTAGGTGATATTGGGAGACATTCTACGGGAAGCTGGGTCCTCCCAATAAGTGTTCGGTAATTTTAGGTGATGTTGGGAGGCATTCTGAGGGAAGTCGGTTTCTCCCAATAAGTGTTCGGTAATTTTAGGTGATATTGGGAGACATTCTACGGGAAGTCGGTTCCTCCCAATAAGTGTTCGGTAATTTTAGGTGATATTGGGAGACATTCTACGTTAAGCTGGGTCCTCCCAATAAGTGTTTGGTAACTTTAGGTGATATTGGGGAGCATTCTGAAGGAAGTCGGTTCCTCCCAATAAGTGTTCGGTAATTTAAGGTGATATTGGGAGGCATTCTGAGGGAAGTCGGTTCCTCCCAATAAGTGTTCGGTAATTTTAGGTGATATTGGGAGACATTCTACGGGAAGCTGGGTCCTCCCAATAAGTGTTCGGTAATTTTAGGTGATGTTGGGAGGCATTCTGAGGGAAGTCGGTTTCTCCCAATAAGTGTTCGGTAATTTTAGGTGATATTGGGAGACATTCTACGGGAAGCTGGGTCCTCCCAATAAGTGTTTGGTAACTTTAGGTGATATTGGGGAGCATTCTGAGGGAAGTCGGTTCCTCCCAATAAGTGTTCGTTAATTTTAGGTGATATTGGGAAGCATTCTGAAGGAAGTCGGTTCCTCCTAATAAGTGTTCGGTAATTTTAGGTGATATTGGGAGACATTCTACGGGAAGTCGGTTCCTCCCAATAAGTGTTTGGTAATTTTAGGTGATACTGGGAGACATTCTACGGGAAGCTGGGTCCTCCCAATAAGTGTTTGGTAACTTTAGGTGATATTGGGAGACATTCTACGGGAAGCTGGGTCCTCCCAATAAGTGTTCGGTAATTTTAGGTGATGTTGGGAGGCATTCTGAGGGAAGTCGGTTTCTCCCAATAAGTGTTCGGTAATTTTAGGTGATATTGGGAGACATTCTACGGGAAGCTGGGTCCTCCCAATAAGTGTTTGGTAACTTTAGGTGATATTGGGGAGCATTCTGAGGGAAGTCGGTTCCTCCCAATAAGTGTTCGTTAATTTTAGGTGATATTGGGAAGCATTCTGAAGGAAGTCGGTTCCTCCTAATAAGTGTTCGGTAATTTTAGGTGATATTGGGAGACATTCTACGGGAAGTCGGTTCCTCCCAATAAGTGTTCGGTAATTTTAGGTGATATTGGGAGACATTCTACGGGAAGCTGGGTCCTCCCAATAAGTGTTTGGTAATTTTAGGTGATATTGGGAGGCATTCTGAGGGAGGTCGGTTCCTACCAATAAGTGTTCGGTAATTTTAGGTGTTATTGGGAGACATTCTAAGGGAAGCTGGGTCCTCATAATAAGTGTTTGGTAATTTTAGGTGATATTGAGAGGCATTCTGAGGGAAGTCGGTTCCTCCCAATAAGTGTTCGGTAATTTTAGGTGATATTGAGAGACATTCTACGGGAAGCTGGGTCCTTTCAATAAGTGTTCGGTAATTTTAGGTGATATTGGGAGACATTCTACGGGAAGCTGGGTCCTCCCAATAAGTGTTCGGTAATTTTAGGTGATATTGGGAGGCATTCTGAGGGAAGTCGGTTCCTCCCAATAAGTGTTCGGTAATTTTAGGTGATATTGGGAGACATTCTACGGGAAGCTGGGTCCTTCCAATAAGCGTTCGGTAATTTTAGGTGATATTGAGAGGCATTCTGAGGGAAGTCGGTTCCTCCCAATAAGTGTTCGGTAATTCTAGGTGATATTGGGAGACATTCTACGGGAAGCTGGGTCCTCCCAATAAGTGTTCGTTAATTTTAGGTGATATTGGGAGGCATTCTGAGGGAAGACGGTTCCTCCCAATAAGTGTTCGGTAATTTTAGGTGATATTGGGGGACATTCTTGAGGAAGCTGGGTCCTCCCACTAAGTGGTCGGTAATTTTAGGTGATATAAAGGAGCATCCTGAGGTAAGTTGGGTCCTCCCAATAAGTGTTCGGTAATTTTAGGTTATATTGGGAGGCATTCTGAGGGAAGTCGGTTCCTACATATGAGTGTTCGGTAATTTTAGGTGATATTGGGAGGCATTCTGAGGGAAGTTGGGTCCTCCCAATAAGTGTTCGGTAATTTTAGGTGATATTGGGGGGCATTCTGAGGGAAGTCGGTTCCTCCCAATAAGTGTTCGGTAATTTTAGGTTATATTGGGGGGCATTCTGAGGGAAGTCGGTTCTTCCCAATAAATGTTCGGTAATCTTAAGTGATATTGGGAGGCATTCTGAGAGAAGTCGGTTCCTCCCAATAAGTGTTCGGTAATTTTAGGTGATATTGGGGGACATTCTTAGGGAACCTGGGTCCTCCTGATAAGTGGACGGTAATTTTAGGTGATATGAAGGAGCATCCTGAAGGAAGTCGGTTCCTCCCAATTAGTGTTCGGTAATTTTAGGTGATATTGGGTGACATTCTAAGGGAAGCTGGGTGCTCCCAACAAGAGTTCGGTAATTTAAGGTGATATTGGGGGGCATTCTGAGGGAAGTCGGTTCCTCCCAATAAGTGTTCGGTAATTTTAGGTGATATTGGGAGACATTCTAAGAGAAGCTGGGTCCTCCCAATAAGTGTTCGGTAATTTTAAATGATATTGGGAGGCATTCTGAGGGAAGTTGGGTCCTCCCAATAAGTGTTCGGTAATTTTAGATGTTATTGGGAGGCATTCTGAGGGAGGTCGGTTCCTACCAATAAGTGTTCGGTAATTTTAGGTGTTATTGGGAGACATTCTAAGGGAAGCTGGGTCCTCATAATAAGTGTTTGGTAATTTTAGGTGATATTGAGAGGCATTCTGAGGGAAGTCGGTTCCTCCCAATAAGTGTTCGGTAATTTTAGGTGATATTGAGAGACATTCTACGGGAAGCTGGGTCCTTTCAATAAGTGTTCGGTAATTTTAGGTGATATTGGGAGACATTCTACGGGAAGCTGGGTCCTCCCAATAAGTGTTCGGTAATTTTAGGTGATATTGGGAGGCATTCTGAGGGAAGTCGGTTCCTCCCAATAAGTGTTCGGTAATTTTAGGTGATATTGGGAGACATTCTACGGGAAGCTGGGTCCTTCCAATAAGCGTTCGGTAATTTTAGGTGATATTGAGAGGCATTCTGAGGGAAGTCGGTTCCTCCCAATAAGTGTTCGGTAATTCTAGGTGATATTGGGAGACATTCTACGGGAAGCTGGGTCCTCCCAATAAGTGTTCGTTAATTTTAGGTGATATTGGGAGGCATTCTGAGGGAAGACGGTTCCTCCCAATAAGTGTTCGGTAATTTTAGGTGATATTGGGGGACATTCTTGAGGAAGCTGGGTCCTCCCACTAAGTGGTCGGTAATTTTAGGTGATATAAAGGAGCATCCTGAGGTAAGTTGGGTCCTCCCAATAAGTGTTCGGTAATTTTAGGTTATATTGGGAGGCATTCTGAGGGAAGTCGGTTCCTACATATGAGTGTTCGGTAATTTTAGGTGATATTGGGAGGCATTCTGAGGGAAGTTGGGTCCTCCCAATAAGTGTTCGGTAATTTTAGGTGATATTGGGGGGCATTCTGAGGGAAGTCGGTTCCTCCCAATAAGTGTTCGGTAATTTTAGGTTATATTGGGGGGCATTCTGAGGGAAGTCGGTTCTTCCCAATAAATGTTCGGTAATCTTAAGTGATATTGGGAGGCATTCTGAGAGAAGTCGGTTCCTCCCAATAAGTGTTCGGTAATTTTAGGTGATATTGGGGGACATTCTTAGGGAACCTGGGTCCTCCTGATAAGTGGACGGTAATTTTAGGTGATATGAAGGAGCATCCTGAAGGAAGTCGGTTCCTCCCAATTAGTGTTCGGTAATTTTAGGTGATATTGGGTGACATTCTAAGGGAAGCTGGGTGCTCCCAACAAGAGTTCGGTAATTTTAGGTGATATTGGGGGGCATTCTGAGGGAAGTCGGTTCCTCCCAATAAGTGTTCGGTAATTTTAGGTGATATTGGGAGACATTCTAAGAGAAGCTGGGTCCTCCCAATAAGTGTTCGGTAAATTTAAATGATATTGGGAGGCATTCTGAGGGAAGTTGGGTCCTCCCAATAAGTGTTCGGTAATTTTAGATGTTATTGGGAGGCATTCTGAGGGAGGTCGGTTCCTCCCAATAAGTGTTCGGTAATTTCAGGTGATATTGGGGAACATTCTGAGGGAAGTCGGTTCCTCCCAATAAGTGTTCGGTAATTTTAGGTGTTATTGGGAGGCATTCTGAGGGAAATCGGTTCCACCCAATAAGTGTTCGGTAATTTTAGGTGATATTGGGGGACATTCTGAGGGAAGTCGGTTCCTCCCAATAAGTGTTCGGTAATTTTAGGTGACATTGGGAGGCATTGTGAAGGAAGATGGGTCCTTTAACAAAGTGTTCGGTAATTTAAGGTGATATTGGGGGACATTCTGAGGGAAGTCGGTTCCTCCCAATAAGTGTTCGATGATTTAAGGTGTTATTGGGAGGCATTCTGAGGGAAGTCGGTTCCTCCCTATAGGTGTTCGGTAATTTTAGGTGATATTGGGGGACATTCTGAGGGAAGTTGGGTCCTCCCAATATGTGTTCGGTAATTTTAGGTGATATTGGGGGACATTCTGAGGGAAGTTAGGTCTTCCCAATAAGTGTTCGGTAATTTTAGGAGTTATTGGGAGGCATTCTGAGGGAAGTCGGTTTCTCCCAATAAGTGTTCGGTAATTTTAGGAGTTATTGGGAGGCATTCTGAGGGAAGTCGGTTTCTCCCAATAAGTGTTCGGTAATTTTAGGTGATATTGGGGGGCATTCTGAGGGAAGTTGGTTCCTCCCAATAAGTGTTCGGTAATTTTAAGTGATATTGAGGGACATTCTTAGGGAAGTTGGGTCCTCCCAATAAGTGTTCGGTTATTTTAAGTGATAATGGGGGGACATTCTGAGGGAAGTCGGTCCCTCCCAATAAGTGTTCGGTAATTTAAAGTGATATTGGAAGGCATTTTTAGGGAAGTTGGGTCCTCCTAATAAGCGTTCGGTAATTTTAAGTGATATTGGGGGACATTCTGAGGGAAGTCGGTTCCTCCCAATAAATGTTCGGTAATTTAAGATGTTATTGGGAGGCATTCTGAGGGAAGTCGGTTCCTCCCAATAAATGTTCGGTAATTTTAGGTGATATTGGGGGACATTCTGATGGAAGTCGGTTCCTCCCAATAAGTGTTCGGTAATTTTAGGTGTTATTGGGAGTCATTCTGAGGGAAGTCGGTTCCTCCCAATAAGTGTTCGGTAATTTTCGGTGATATTGGGGGACATTTTGAGGGAAGTCGGTTCCTCCCAATAAGTGTTCGGTAATTTTAGGTGACATTGGGGGGCATTGTGAGGGAAGATGGGTCCTTTAACAAAGTGTTCGGTAATTTTAGGTGAAATTGGGAAGCATTCTGAGGGAAGTCGGTTCCTCCCAATAAGTGTTCGATAATTTTAGGTGTTATTGGGAGGCATTCTGAGGGAAGTCGGTTCCTCCCTATAAGTGTTCGGTAATTTTAGGTGATATTGGGGGACATTCTGAGGGAAGTTGGGTCCTCCCAATATGTGTTCGGTAATTTTAGGTGATATTGGGGGACAATCTGAGGAAAGTCGGTTCCTCCCAATAAGTGTTCGGTAATTTTAGGTGAGAGAAGTCGGTTCCTCCCTATAAGCATTCGGTAATTTTAGGTGATATTGGGGGACATTCTGAGGGAAGTTAGGTCTTCTCAATAAGTGTTCGGTAATTTTAGGTGTTACTGGGAGGCATTCTGAGGGAAGTCGGTTTCTCCCAATAAGTGTTTGGTAATTTTAGGTGATATTGGGGAGCATTCAGAGGGAAGTTGGTTCCTCCCAATAAGTGTTAGGTAATTTTAGGTTATATTGGGGAACAATCTTAGGGAAGCTGGGTCCTCCCAATGAGTGTTCGGTAATTTTAGGTGATATTAAGGAACATCCTGAGGGAAGCTGGGTCCTCCCAATGAGTGTTTGGTAAATGTAGGTGATATTGGAGGACATTCTGAGGGAAGTTGGTTCCTCCCAATAAGTGTTCGGTAATTTTAGGTGACATTGGGGGAATCCTGAGGCATGTTTGGTCCTCCTAATAAGTGTTCGGTAATTTTAGGTTACATTGGGTGTTTCCTTCAGTGAGTGTTTGAAAATTTTAGGTGATATTGAAGGACATCCTGAGGGAAGTTGGGTCATCACAATAAGTGTTCAGTAATTTTAGGTGATATTAGAGGGCATTCTGAAAGAAGTTGGGTACTCTCAATAAGTGTTCCGTAATTTTAGGTGATATTAGGAGTCTCTCTCTCTCTCTCTCTCTTCTTGGCGTAACGTCCTCATGGGACAAAGCCTGCTTCTCAGCTTAGTGTTCTATGAGCACTTCCACAGTTATTAACTGAGAGCTTCCTCTGCCAATGACCATTTTGCACGTGTATTTCGTGTGGCAGGCACGAAGATACTCTATGCCCAAGGAAGTCAAGGAAATTTCCTTTACGAAAAGATCCTGGACCGACCGGGAATCGAACCCGTCACCCTCAGCATGGTCATGCTGAATACCCGTGCGTTTACCGCCTCGGCTATATGCGCCCATATGCTGCCAGCAATTATATTAGGGGTCATCCTGAGGGAAGCTGGGTCCTCCCAATGAGTGTTTGAAAATTGTAGGTGATACTGGGGGGAATTCTGAGGGAAGTTTGGTCCTCCCAATAAGTGTTCGGTAATTTTAAGTGATATTGTGTGGCATTCTGGGTTATCCCAATTAATTTTTGAGAATTTGAGGTCAATACTTCTTAGGTTTAATCACCGCATGACTTTAGGATAATTGAGGGACCCAGAATCAAAGGAATGTAAGTGACCATTTTGTCGATTTTGAGTTGAGCATATTAAAAAAATCTTCAGATTGCAAGCTTTCAGGAACTTTTTTAAGATTAATTTTACGATGATTAGATAAAATACAATAAATCGTAGAAAATTGGGTCGATTTTGTAGCTCCATACATTTTGTATGGGATGAAAAATTGGTGAAAAACTTTAAACCTCATTTACTCGAATGTGGGTTTTTGTCACTTAAACCCCTTTGCTTCTAACCCCCTCAATTGTATTTTATTGGCTTTTCTTGGTGAACTTTATACTACTCAAAGAAGAAGGAAGTAACGAGAATAATAAAAGAAACGGTGGATAGAATCGCAAGTGTGCGGCGAGAGCAATTGAATAGAAGGCTGTCTAGGACTAGTAGTTATCATCGAACTACTAGTACCGAGCCGTTTAAAACCAGGACCGTAGGCTAAGAGGTCGTCGTTGCGACTGTGCTGTTCAATAATGGCCCTCTGTTAGTTTTCTGCTTCTATTCAATTCCTCTAGACGCACACTTGCGATTGTATCCACCGTTTTTTTTTCCTCTTTTTACTAGCTAAGACCTTTTGATCCATAAAGAACTGTTTCTTTCATTACTTTCGTAACTCTCCTCTTCTTTGAGAAATAATAAGTTAACCAAGAAAAGCCAACAAAATTCAATTATCAATTTCAGGTAATATTGAAATGCATTCTGAGCAAATCTAAGCCCTCCATATTAGAGTTGGGAAATTTGGGGGATATTGGGAGGCATCTTGAGAAATACCAACGAGTTTTTGGAAATGTTTGTGATATTGGTGACTGATGAGTATTCTGCCTGATAATGCCCCCCAATATCACCAAAAATTACTGAACACTTATTGGGAGGACCCAACTTCCCTCAGAATGATCCCCAATTACACCCAAAATTACCAAACCAAAATTACCTCCAATGTCACTTAAAACACTTATCGGGAGAACCCAACTTCCCTAGGAATCAACCTCAATAACATCTAAAATTTTCAAGCACTTTCTGGGAACCAACTTCCCTCAATTACCGAACACTTATTGGGAGGACCCAATTTCCCTCAGGATGCTCCCAATATCATCAAAAATTTTCAAACACTCATTGGGAAGACCCAACTTCCCAAGAATGCCCCCCAATATCACCTTGAATTACCGAACACTTATTGAGAGGAACCAACTTCCCTCAGAATGCCCCCAATATCACCTAAAATTACCGAACACTTCCCTAAGAATGCTCTCCAAAATCACCAAAAACTACCGAACACATATTAGGAGGAACCAAAATTCCTCAGAATGCCCCACAATATCACCTTAAATTTCCGAACACTTATTGGGATGACCCGACTTCCCTCAGAATGCTCTCCAATATCACTTAAAATTACCAAACACTTATTAGGATGACCCGACTCCCCTCAGAATGCTCTCCAAAATCACCTAAAATTACCGAACACTTATTGGGAGGAACCGACTTCTCTCAGAATGTCCCCCAATATCACCTAAAATTACCGAACACTTAATTGGGAGGAACCGACTTCCCTCAGAATATTCACCAATATCACTTAAAATTACCGAACATTTATTAGGAGGACCCAACTTCCCTCAGAATGTCCCCCAATATCACCTAAAATTACCGAACACTTATTGGGAGGAACCGACTTCCCTCAGAATACTCCCCAATATCACCTAAAATTACCGAACACTTATTGGGAGGAACCGACTTCCCTCAGAATGCTTCCCAATATCACCTAAAATTACCAAACACTTATTGGGAGGAACCGACTTCCCTCAGAATGCCTCCCAATATCACCTAAAATTACCGAACACTTATTGGGAGGAACCGACTTCCCTCAGAATGCCTCCCAATATCACCTAAAGATACCAAACACTTATTGGGAGGACCCAGCTTCCCGTAGAATGTCTCCCAACATCACCTAAAATTACCGAACACTTGTTGGGAGGAACCGACTTCCTTCAGAATGCTCCCCAATATCACCTGAAATTACCGAACACTTATTGGGAGGACCCAACTTCCCTCAGAATGCCTCCTAATATCACCTAGAATTACCGAACACTTATTGGGAGGACCCAACTTCCCTCAGAATGCCCTCTTATATCACCTAGAATTACCGAACACTTATTGGGAGGAACCGACTTCATTCAGAATGCCCCCAAATATCACCTAAAATTACCGAACACTTATTGGGAGGAACCGTCTTACCTCAGAATGCCTCCCAATATCACCTAAAATTACCAAACACTTATTGGGAGGACCCAGCTTCCCTTAGAATGTCTCCCAATATCACCTAAAATTACCGAACACTTATTGGGAGGAACCGTCTTCCCTCAGAATGCCTCCCAATATCACCTAAAATTACCAAACACTTATTGAGGGGACCCAGCTTAACGTAGAATGTCTCCCAATATCACCTAAAATTACCGAACACTTATTGGGAGGAACCGACTTCCCTCAGAATGCCTCCCAATATCACCTAAAATTACCGAACACTTATTGGGAGGACCCATCTTCCCGTAGAATGTCTCCCAATATCACCTAAAATTAACGAACACTTATTATGAGGAACCGACTTCCCTCAGAATGCCTCCCAATATCACCTAAAATTACCGAACACTTATTGGGAGGACCCAGCTTCCCGTAGAATGTCTCCCAATATCACCTAAAATTACCGAACACTTATTATAAGGAACCGACTTTTCTCAGAATGTCTCCCAATATCACCTAAAATTACCGAACACTTATTGGGAGGACCCATCTTCCCGTAGAATGTCTCCCAATATCACCTAAAATTACCGAACACTTATTGGGAGGACCCATCTTCCCGTAGAATGTCTCCCAATATCACCTAAAAATACCGAACACTTATTGGGAGGAACCGACTTCCCTCAGAATGCCTCCCAATATCACCTTAAATTACCGAACACTTATTGGGAGGAACCGACTTCCTTCAGAATGCTCCCCAATATCACCTAAAGTTACCAAACACTTATTGGGAGGACCCAGCTTCCCGTAGAATGTCTCCCAGTATCACCTAAAATTACCAAACACTTATTGGGAGGAACCGACTTCCCGTAGAATGTCTCCCAATATCACCTTAAATTACCGAACACTTATTGGGGAGAACCGACTTCCCTCAGAATGCCTCCCAATATCACCTAAAATTACCAAACACTTATTGGGAGGACCCAGCTTCCCGTAGAATGTATCCCAATATCACCTAAAATTACCGAACACTTATTGGGAGGAACCGACTTCCCGTAGAATGTCTCCCAATATCACCTAAAATTACCGAACACTTATTAGGAGGAACCGACTTCCTTCAGAATGCTTCCCAATATCACCTAAAATTAACGAACACTTATTGGGAGGAACCGACTTCCCTCAGAATGCTCCCCAATATCACCTAAAGTTACCAAACACTTATTGGGAGGACCCAGCTTCCCGTAGAATGTCTCCCAATATCACCTAAAATTACCGAACACTTATTGAGAGGAACCGACTTCCCTCAGAATGCCTCCCAATATCACCTAAAATTACCGAACACTTATTGGGAGGACCCAGCTTCCCGTAGAATGTCTCCCAATATCACCTAAAATTACCGAACACTTATTGAGAGGAACCGACTTCCCTCAGAATGCCTCCCAATATCACCTAAAATTACCAAACACTTATTGGGAGGAACCGACTTCCCGTAGAATGTCTCCCAATATCACCTTAAATTACCGAACACTTATTGGGGAGAACCGACTTCCCTCAGAATGCCTCCCAATATCACCTAAAATTACCAAACACTTATTGGGAGGACCCAGCTTCCCGTAGAATGTATCCCAATATCACCTAAAATTACCGAACACTTATTGGGAGGAACCGACTTCCCGTAGAATGTCTCCCAATATCACCTAAAATTACCGAACACTTATTAGGAGGAACCGACTTCCTTCAGAATGCTTCCCAATATCACCTAAAATTAACGAACACTTATTGGGAGGAACCGACTTCCCTCAGAATGCTCCCCAATATCACCTAAAGTTACCAAACACTTATTGGGAGGACCCAGCTTCCCGTAGAATGTCTCCCAATATCACCTAAAATTACCGAACACTTATTGAGAGGAACCGACTTCCCTCAGAATGCCTCCCAATATCACCTAAAATTACCGAACACTTATTGGGAGGACCCAGCTTCCCGTAGAATGTCTCCCAATATCACCTAAAATTACCGAACACTTATTATGAGGAACCGACTTTTCTCAGAATGCCTCCCAATATCACCTAAAATTACCGAACACTTATTGGGAGGAACCGACTTCCCTCAGAATGCCTCCCAATATCACCTAAAATTACCGAACACTTATTGGGAGGACCCAGCTTCCCGTAGAATGTCTCCCAATATCACCTAAAATTACCGAACACTTATTGGGAGGAACCGACTTTTCTCAGAATGCCTCCCAATATCACCTAAAATTACCGAACACTTATTGGGAGGACCCAGCTTCCCGTAGAATGTCTCCCAATATCACCTAAAATTACCGAACACTTATTATGAGGAACCGACTTTTCTCAGAATGCCTCCCAATATCACCTAAAATTACCGAACACTTATTGGGAGGACCCAGCTTCCCGTAGAATGTCTCCCAATATCACCTAAAATTACCGAACACTTATTGGGAGGAACCGACTTCCCTCAGAATGCCTCCCAATATCACCTAAAATTACCGAACACTTATTGGGAGGACCCAGCTTCCCGTAGAATGTCTCCCAATATCACCTAAAATTACCGAACACTTATTGGGAGGACCCAGCTTCCCGTAGAATGTCTCCCAATATCACCTAAAATTACCGAACACTTATTATGAGGAACCGACTTTTCTCAGAATGCCTCCCAATATCACCTAAAATTACCGAACACTTATTGGGAGGAACCGACTTCCCTCAGAATGCCTCCCAATATCACCTAAAATTACCGAACACTTATTGGGAGGAACCGACTTCCCTCAGAATGCCTCCCAACATCACCTAAAATTACCGAACACTTATTGGGAGGACCCAGCTTCCCGTAGAATGTCTCCCAATATCACCTAAAATTACCGAACACTTATTGGGAGGAACCGACTTTTCTCAGAATGCCTCCCAATATCACCTAAAATTACCGAACACTTATTGGGAGGACCCAGCTTCCCGTAGAATGTCTCCCAATATCACCTAAAATTACCGAACACTTATTGGGAGGAACCGACTTTTCTCAGAATGCCTCCCAATATCACCTAAAATTACCGAACACTTATTGGGAGGACCCAGCTTCCCGTAGAATGTCTCCCAATATCACCTAAAATTACCAAACACTTATTGGGAGGACCCAGCTTCCCGTAGAATGTCTCCCAATATCACCTAAAATTACCGAACACTTATTGGGAGGAACCGACTTCCCTCAGAATGTCTCCCAATATCACCTAAAATTACCGAACACTTATTGGGAGAAACCGACTTCCCTCAGAATGCCTCCCAACATCACCTAAAATTACCGAACACTTATTGGGAGGACCCAGCTTCCCGTAGAATGTCTCCCAATATAACCTAAAATTACCGAACACTTATTATGAGGAACCGACTTTTCTCAGAATGCCTCCCAATATCACCTAAAATTACCGAACACTTATAGGGAGGAACCGACTTCCCTCAGAATGCCTCCCAATATCACCTAAAATTACCAAACACTTATTGGGAGGACCCAGTTTCCCGTAGAATGTCTCCCAATATCACCTAAAATTACCGAACACTTATTGGGAGGAACCGACTTCCCTCAGAATGCCTCCCAATATCACCTAAAATTACCGAACACTTATTGGGAGGACCCAGCTTCCCGTAGAATGTCTCCCAATATCACCTAAAATTACCGAACACTTATTGGGAGGAACCGACTTCCCTCAGAATGCCTCCCAATATCACCTAAAATTACCGAACACTTATTGGGAGGACCCAGTTTCCCGTAGAATGTCTCCCAATATCACCTAAAATTACCGAACACTTATTGGGAGGAACCGACTTCCCTCAGAATGCCTCCCAATATCAC
Organism: Aedes albopictus; assembly: GCF_035046485.1. Classification (NCBI taxonomy): domain Eukaryota; kingdom Metazoa; phylum Arthropoda; class Insecta; order Diptera; family Culicidae; genus Aedes; species Aedes albopictus. The sequence continues at coordinate 69,815 of NW_026917709.1, forward strand.
CTAAAATTACCGAACACTCATTGGGAGGACCCAGCTTCCCGTAGAATGTCTCCCAATATCACCTAAAATTACCGAACACTTATTGGGAGGAACCGACTTCCTTCAGTATGCTTCCCAATATCACCTAAAATTAACGAACACTTATTGGGAGGAACCGACTTCCCTCAGAATATTCCCCAATATCACCTAAAGTTACCAAACACTTATTGGGAGGACCCAGCTTCCCGTAGAATGTCTCCCAGTATCACCTTAAATTACCGAACACTTATTGGGGAGAACCGACTTCCCTCAGAATTCCTCCCAATATCACCTAAAATTACCAAACACTTATTGGGAGGACAGAGCTTCCCGTAGAATGTCTCCCAATATCACCTAAAATTACCGAACACTTATTGGGAGGAACCGACTTCCTTCAGAATGCTTCCCAATATCACCTAAAATTAACGAACACTTATTGGGAGGAACCGACTTCCCTCAGAATGCCTCCCAATATCACCTAAAATTACCGAACACTTATTGGGAGGAACCGACTTCCCTCAGAATGCCTCCCAATATCACCTAAAATTACCGAACACTTCTTGGGAGGACCCAGCTTCCCGTAGAATGTCTCCCAATATCACCTAAAATTACCGAACACTTATTGGGAGGAACCGACTTCCCTCAGAATGCCTCCCAATATCACCTAAAATTACCAAACACTTATTGGGAGGACCCAGTTTCCCGTAGAATGTCTCCCAATATCACCTAAAATTACCGAACACTTATTGGGAGGAACCGACTTCCCTCAGAATGCCTCCCAATATCACCTAAAATTACCGAACACTTATTGGGAGGACCCAGTTTCCCGTAGAATGTCTCCCAATATCACCTAAAATTACCGAACACTTATTGGGAGGAACCGACTTCCCTCAGAATGCCTCCCAATATCACCTAAAATTACCAAACACTTATTGGGAGGACCCAGTTTCCCGTAGAATGTCTCCCAATATCACCTAAAATTACCGAACACTTATTGGGAGGAACCGACTTCCCTCAGAATGCCTCCCAATATCACCTAAAATTACCAAACACTTATTGGGAGGACCCAGTTTCCCGTAGAATGTCTCCCAATATCACCTAAAATTACCGAACACTTATTGGGAGGAACCGACTTCCCTCAGAATGCCTCCCAATATCACCTAAAATTACCGAACACTTATTGGGAGGACCCAGCTTCCCGTAGAATGTCTCCCAATATCACCTAAAATTACCGAACACTTATTGAGAGGAACCGACTTCCCTCAGAATGCCTCCCAATATCACCTAAAATTACCGAACACTTATTGGGAGGACCCAGCTTCCCGTAGAATGTCTCCCAATATCACCTAAAATTACCGAACACTTATTGGGAGGAACCGACTTCCCTCAGAATGTCTCCCAATATCACCTAAAATTACCGAACACTTATTGGGAGGACCCATCTTCCCGTAGAATGTCTCCCAATATCACCTAAAATTACCGAACACTTATTCGGAGGAACCGACTTCCTTCAGTATGCTTCCCAATATCACCTAAAATTAACGAACACTTATTGGGAGGAACCGACATCCCTCAGAATATTCCCCAATATCACCTAAAGTTACCAAACACTTATTGGGAGGAACCGACTTCCCTCAGAATGCCTCCCAATATCACCTAAAATTACCGAACACTTATTGGGAGGACCCAGCTTCCCGTAGAATGTCTCCCAATATCACCTAAAATTACCGAACACTTATTGAGAGGAACCGACTTCCCTCAGAATGCCTCCCAATATCACCTAAAATTACCAAACACTTATTGGGAGGACCCAGCTTCCCGTAGAATGTCTCCCAATATCACCTAAAATTACCGAACACTTATTGGGAGAAACCGACTTCCCTCAGAATGCCTCCCAATATCACCTAAAATTACCGAACACTTATTGGGAGGACCCAGCTTCCCGTAGAATGTCTCCCAGTATCACCTTAAATTACCGAACACTTATTGGGGAGAACCGACTTCCCTCAGAATTCCTCCCAATATCACCTAAAATTACCAAACACTTATTGGGAGGACCCAGCTTCCCGTAGAATGTCTCCCAATATCACCTAAAATTACCGAACACTTATTGGGAGAAACCGACTTCCCTCAGAATGCCTCCCAACATCACCTAAAATTACCGAACACTTATTGGGAGGACCCAGCTTCCCGTAGAATGTCTCCCAATATCACCTAAAATTACCGAACACTTATTGGGAGGAACCGACTTTTCTCAGAATGCCTCCCAATATCACCTAAAATTACCGAACACTTATTGGGAGGACCCAGCTTCCCGTAGAATGTCTCCCAATATCACCTAAAATTACCGAACACTTATTATAAGGAACCGACTTTTCTCAGAATGCCTCCCAATATCACCTAAAATTACCGAACACTTATTGGGAGGAACCGACTTCCCTCAGAATGCCTCCCAATATCACCTAAAATTACCGAACACTTATTGGGAGGACCCAGCTTCCCGTAGAATGTCTCCCAATATCACCTAAAATTACCGAACACTTATTGGGAGGAACCGACTTCCCTCAGAATGCCTCCCAATATCACCTAAAATTACCGAACACTTATTGGGAGGACCCAGCTTCCCGTAGAATGTCTCCCAATATCACCTAAAATTACCGAACACTTATTATGAGGAACCGACTTTTCTCAGAATGCCTCCCAATATCACCTAAAATTACCGAACACTTATTGGGAGGAACCGACTTCCCTCAGAATGCCTCCCAATATCACCTAAAATTACCGAACACTTATTGGGAGGAATCGACTTCCCTCAGAATGCCTCCCAATATCACCTAAAATTACCGAACACTTATTGGGAGGAACCGACTTCCCTCAGAATGCCTCCCAATATCACCTAAAATTACCGAACACTTATTGGGAGGACCCAGCTTCCCGTAGAATGTCTCCCAATATCACCTAAAATTACCGAACACTTATTATGAGGAACCGACTTTTCTCAGAATGCCTCCCAATATCACCTAAAATTACCGAACACTTATTGGGAGGAACCGACTTCCCTCAGAATGCCTCCCAATATCACCTAAAATTACCGAACACTTATTGGGAGGAACCGACTTCCCTCAGAATGCCTCCCAATATCACCTAAAATTACCGAACACTTATTGGGAGGAACCGACTTCCCTCAGAATGCCTCCCAATATCACCTAAAATTACCGAACACTTATTGGGAGGACCCATCTTCCCGTAGAATGTCTCCCAATATCACCTAAAATTACCGAACACTTATTGGGAGGACCCATCTTCCCGTAGAATGTCTCCCAATATCACCTAAAAATACCGAACACTTATTGGGAGGAACCGACTTCCCTCAGAATGCCTCCCAATATCACCTTAAATTACCGAACACTTATTGGGAGGACCCATCTTCCCGTAGAATGTCTCCCAATATCACCTAAAAATACCGAACACTTATTGGGAGGAACCGACTTCCCTCAGAATGCCTCCCAATATCACCTTAAATTACCGAACACTTATTGGGAGGAACCGACTTCCTTCAGAATGCTCCCCAATATCACCTAAAGTTACCAAACACTTATTGGGAGGACCCAGCTTCCCGTAGAATGTCTCCCAGTATCACCTAAAATTACCAAACACTTATTGGGAGGAACCGACTTCCCGTAGAATGTCTCCCAATATCACCTTAAATTACCGAACACTTATTGGGGAGAACCGACTTCCCTCAGAATGCCTCCCAATATCACCTAAAATTACCAAACACTTATTGGGAGGACCCAGCTTCCCGTAGAATGTATCCCAATATCACCTAAAATTACCGAACACTTATTGGGAGGAACCGACTTCCCGTAGAATGTCTCCCAATATCACCTAAAATTACCGAACACTTATTAGGAGGAACCGACTTCCTTCAGAATGCTTCCCAATATCACCTAAAATTAACGAACACTTATTGGGAGGAACCGACTTCCCTCAGAATGCTCCCCAATATCACCTAAAGTTACCAAACACTTATTGGGAGGACCCAGCTTCCCGTAGAATGTCTCCCAATATCACCTAAAATTACCGAACACTTATTGAGAGGAACCGACTTCCCTCAGAATGCCTCCCAATATCACCTAAAATTACCGAACACTTATTGGGAGGACCCAGCTTCCCGTAGAATGTCTCCCAATATCACCTAAAATTACCGAACACTTATTGAGAGGAACCGACTTCCCTCAGAATGCCTCCCAATATCACCTAAAATTACCAAACACTTATTGGGAGGAACCGACTTCCCTCAGAATGCCTCCCAATATCACCTTAAATTACCGAACACTTATTGGGAGGAACCGACTTCCTTCAGAATGCTCCCCAATATCACCTAAAGTTACCAAACACTTATTGGGAGGACCCAGCTTCCCGTAGAATGTCTCCCAGTATCACCTAAAATTACCAAACACTTATTGGGAGGAACCGACTTCCCGTAGAATGTCTCCCAATATCACCTTAAATTACCGAACACTTATTGGGGAGAACCGACTTCCCTCAGAATGCCTCCCAATATCACCTAAAATTACCAAACACTTATTGGGAGGACCCAGCTTCCCGTAGAATGTATCCCAATATCACCTAAAATTACCGAACACTTATTGGGAGGAACCGACTTCCCGTAGAATGTCTCCCAATATCACCTAAAATTACCGAACACTTATTAGGAGGAACCGACTTCCTTCAGAATGCTTCCCAATATCACCTAAAATTAACGAACACTTATTGGGAGGAACCGACTTCCCTCAGAATGCTCCCCAATATCACCTAAAGTTACCAAACACTTATTGGGAGGACCCAGCTTCCCGTAGAATGTCTCCCAATATCACCTAAAATTACCGAACACTTATTGAGAGGAACCGACTTCCCTCAGAATGCCTCCCAATATCACCTAAAATTACCGAACACTTATTGGGAGGACCCAGCTTCCCGTAGAATGTCTCCCAATATCACCTAAAATTACCGAACACTTATTATGAGGAACCGACTTTTCTCAGAATGCCTCCCAATATCACCTAAAATTACCGAACACTTATTGGGAGGAACCGACTTCCCTCAGAATGCCTCCCAATATCACCTAAAATTACCGAACACTTATTGGGAGGACCCAGCTTCCCGTAGAATGTCTCCCAATATCACCTAAAATTACCGAACACTTATTGGGAGGAACCGACTTTTCTCAGAATGCCTCCCAATATCACCTAAAATTACCGAACACTTATTGGGAGGACCCAGCTTCCCGTAGAATGTCTCCCAATATCACCTAAAATTACCGAACACTTATTATGAGGAACCGACTTTTCTCAGAATGCCTCCCAATATCACCTAAAATTACCGAACACTTATTGGGAGGAACCGACTTCCCTCAGAATGCCTCCCAATATCACCTAAAATTACCGAACACTTATTGGGAGGACCCAGCTTCCCGTAGAATGTTTCCCAATATCACCTAAAATTACCGAACACTTATTGGGAGGAACCGACTTTTCTCAGAATGCCTCCCAATATCACCTAAAATTACCGAACACTTATTGGGAGGACCCAGCTTCCCGTAGAATGTCTCCCAATATCACCTAAAATTACCGAACACTTATTATGAGGAACCGACTTCCCTCAGAATGCCTCCCAATATCACCTAAAATTACCGAACACTTATTGGGAGGACCCAGCTTCCCGTAGAATGTCTCCCAATATCACCTAAAATTACCGAACACTTATTATGAGGAACCGACTTTTCTCAGAATGCCTCCCAATATCACCTAAAGTTACCAAACACTTATTGGGAGTACCCAGCTTCCCGTAGAATGTCTCCCAATATCACCTAAAATTACCGAACACTTATTGGGAGAAACCGACTTCCCTCAGAATGCCTCCCAACATCACCTAAAATTACCGAACACTTATTGGGAGGACCCAGCTTCCCGTAGAATGTCTCCCAATATCACCTAAAATTACCGAACACTTATTTAAAGGACCCAGCTTCCTTCACAATGCCCCCAATATCTTCTAAAGTTCTCAAACATTCATTTAAAAACCCCAACTTCCCGCAATAATCCACCTTAATATCACCCATTCATACCTTAAATAGTACAGAACAGGCTGTGTACCCGATGGCACGTAATGCCAGAAAAAAGATTAATCACAACTTATTTAGCAAATTAGCATAAATTAATGTTGTAATTAATTATGGCATTATTTATTGAATTACTTATTTAAAAACAATAAAATAATATCTGACTTCGTCAGCATAACCCCACCCCATCTGAATAGCACCGCAGTTTGACTGCGAGTGCAAGGAAACCCAACTCGGCAAAGGATTTTAAACACCATGCAGCTCGTCTTCTCTCCGCGACCAACATTGGTATCGCTACTCGCATAGCAATGTTTTGAAAATCTTGCGCGCGTCCTTTCGCACGCAACCTCCGCGTTGCATTCCGCCATAGCGGAAATTCGATGCGCCGCTTCAAAGTGTGCGCATTCCCCACATCAACAATAACAGAGGCATGGTCGTAGCTACAAACTTCTCCGGCTCTCCACCCGAACGACCAACTCGCCCAGATTGGTGCAATGTTTGTTATGCACGACCAAACATAACACCAATCAGGACGAGTTGGTTGGTTGTGTGGCAATGTTTGGCTATTCATGTGCGTTGCAATAGTTTCTCTTGCCTGCTGTTGGGAGAGTAAACAGCAAGCACACGAACGGGAAGTGCTGCCAAAGCACGGTTCAATGAAATCGGGGCGATGTTTTTCGCAATTCGATGAGTTTTTTACCTAACTTTGAATTAATTATTGTGGCCAAACTACAAAAAATTCAATGTTGGTCCCAAAGAGAGTTTGGTAGAATACAACATAAACAATCTTTTGTAGAATATCACTTTTCTACTTTACTACGTGTTTTTATTAAATAACAACAAAAATACCTAAAAAAAGAGCATTTTTTTCTGCTTTTGCCGCAAACTTTCCAAAATTTAAGCATGTTAATCACTTTAGATCGAGTTTTTGTCCAAGAAGCATAACAGCACAATGGTTCAGGCTTTCAATTCATGCAAAAAGATTGAGATTTTGATCAAAGATAGCTGAGATACAATTTTTTGAAGTTTTGCATGTTAAAAATCATAGAATTTTGAATAACTCACTTAGCAGTGATTTGCGACCCCATGTTCCTTGGGCACTTTTTCATGTCTCATCAAGACCTATCTGCCCCCAAATTATTTAAAGTCCGGAAGCAAACACCCTGTATATATATATATATATATATATATATATATATATATATATATATATATATATATATATATATATATATATATATATATATATATATATATATATATATATATATATATATATATATATATATATATATATATATATATATATATATATATATAGTTATAGTTATAGTTATAGTTATAGTTATATACAGTGTATATTATGCTTGCAAAATTTGATGATTATTGGTATCCAGTTTTTTACGCTAGCCTGCCATAAACTTCGAATCACCCCCTTCTGACATTTCTTGCCGACACTATAATAATTATTATAGTTGGGTCAAAGTAAGCTTGGCGAAGTAGAAAATATCAATTGTTGACAGCAAAACATCAGGCATTTTCACTCCGCAGCCAAACAAAATGATTTTTTAAATTTTCCATTAATTTCTAACATTTTTGAGCTCGCAGGTTGGTTTATGACGAGTATCAGTTCTCAAGGATTCAAGAATTTTATTGAGAGGCCCAACAATCCATTAATTGACTGCGTCTATGTGTGGAGAAGGTCTTCTAGCTAGAAGTATTTATTTCACAAAACATGGTGCCGTGTTCCTGATTTTTACCGTTTCAAGAAAGATTGTTCTTTCGTACGTCATGGACCAGTTTAAGAGAATGAAAATTCTACCATTTTTCAACAACTCATATGCTTCTTACTCTATTAAAATGTCTCCATTTATGTAGCTTTCAAAGTGAATATTCGAAACAATTTTGATAGGAATCCAATCAAAATACTTAAAGGAATTCAGGTGGATTTCCATGTACAAATGCTACAGGACTGCGATAAGATTTATAAAAAGAAATATGACGGCGTTACAAGAAAACGTCAAGACTGTCGGGAGGGATTTTTAGGTCCTACATTTTAGATTTGTCCAAGACTATAACTCGTGCAACAGAAATTCCTTGTTAGCGTACTGAGGAAATCTTAGCTATATTGTCGAGAATTTTAGGTGGAATACTGGAGAAAATTCGAATAATTTCTTGTGAAACCTCAACGCAGATTTCGAGGAAAATACTGGTGGAAGTTTCTATGCATTTCAGGCGTCGTTCTGATTTAAATGTTCGTGCATGTTCTAGGAAAACACTGCAGGATCGCACGGAGGATGGTGGACAGCTGATTTTCGTAATTTTTAAACCGTCTGGCATAGTTCAGTCTCGATTTTCC
>NW_026917710.1:0-13147 GCF_035046485.1 Aedes albopictus
TTTATTCACAATCACAGGCACTGGATTTTTTCTTGTGTTAATCTAAAAGAATGTGCGAGAAAAACGAAATAGCTGTGCGCGCTAGTGTTTGGCAGTGCTGCAAAGTGTCAGTATAACCCGCCATTTAAAGCTGAAATTAAGAATGGTAACCACTCATTTTTCCATTTACTATCGGAATATTAATTGAATAGCCTCTGATCATTCAACTGACATCAGCTCCAGCCTCAGTCAAGGCACATATCATTCAATTGAGCTCCAGTAGGGTACTGCAAGTACTTGATCTAACCTCACTTTGTCTGACAGTTCAGCGAGCTTGTTTACAAGGTGTTAAAATTTTAAACGAGCGGCGAAATTCTAATTCACGTTTATGATACGGAAATATCGATTATATTCAACTCTACTAGTACAAAACCAATCGTATAATTACCGTTTTACTGAAATTTTATCGAAAAACAGTTTTGCCGGATCTCCGCCAGAGACTAAGTCCATGTAAACAAGCTCGCTGAACTGTCAGTGCACGGCTTCGTGACGTCATCTTGCAGTATCCCGTTAAGAAGCAAAATTTGTGGTGTTGTAGGTTTAAAGCTTTTACCATTATTGATGACGTCAAACCCGGTATCAACCTATCATTCACCTATTTATATATTGGCCACCAAACCCAACATGGACCCAATAGTTGTTCGATGTTGGTCCAACAGTGGTCCAACATTCGATAAAAATTGACCCAACATTCGATATTTTTTTCAGTCTGGCGGAATTTTGCAGGGTTTTTCGTGTTGTTATGAAGGCGTTTTCGGTGGTTTCTGAGGGTCTCAGGTGCGTTTCATTGGGTCCGAGACGTTTTAAAGGGATTCTGAAGGCATTTTAGACAGCTTCAGATGATTTTTGACCTTTATTTAATCATTCAAGCACATAAGTCATGCATTTAAATTCGTTGACTTATGCTCAAGAAAGTTCTTAGGAAACCTTTAGAAGTCCCAAACCAAAAACCTAACCAATCGAGTGTAATGAAATTTTGAGCGTTTATGGCTTATATAATGAGCTTCGAAAAACGTTCGACCTAACTTAAAATTTTCAACATGGAAAAACATTATAGCGATTTAATTATTTTTCTAATAAAATAGGTACCGGTACCAAATAAGCCAAAACTTCTCCATCTGTTCAAAATTCAAGATGGTAATTATAGTTCATATAAACTCCCTCTAACCTATTGTATAAATAAATATGGTTTGAAAGGAAGTAACAAAATATCTGTCAAGAAATTGAAAATAGTTACGGAAAGCGTGTTAAAAATAGACGAATTTACTCAAAAATTATAAAATAAATTAAATAGTGATTTGTTTTCTTATAAACAATTTTAAGCTTAGCAAACGTTTTCCAGAGCTTAGTTGTCATTAACGCTCAAAATTACATTCGATTCATAGAATCCGGAGATGTAACAGTTCAAAGTCGGCTATGGGGTTGGTTCATTTTTATATTTGACCACTGTAGGCGGGACACCCGGAATTTGTTCCGGAACACTACCGGTAGTCTCTAATGTGGTCTGAGCCTATGCGTTTCCAAATGTTCATTAAGTTATTGAAAAAGCCGCGATATGTGCTTACTAACAGATCTTTAGTTTATCAAAAAATCCGCGCATGCATGGATTTGGTACATTTTAATATGTGGCTACTTTCGGCGAGACATCCGGAACCGGTTCCGGAACACTATCGGTAGTATCTAATGTGGCCTATGTGTTTCCAAATGTTCATTGAGTTATTGAAAAAGCCGCGATTTCATGTGTCACATGCATGGGTTCTTACCATTAATCAGGTTTTCAAAAACACCATGGTTTGATGCATCGCATGCATATGTTGGTTTGTTGCCTTTTATATCTGGCCCCTTCCAGGCTTCCCGAGATGAACTAGCCTAGGGCTAAAAATCTCGTTAATACAGATAAAAATAATAAATAAATGGCCCCTTCCTGGAGTACCGGTCCGGAACATCTTACCGCTACCGATCAGACTAAGCCCGCCTCCATTCCACTCGGTCCATGGCTGTTTGTCTCCAGTTCCGCACTCTGCGTAGGGTCCGCAGATCGTCCTCCACTTGGTCGACCCACCTAGCTCGCTGCGCTCCACGTCTTCTTGTACCGGTCGGATGACTCTCGAGAACCATTTTAGTCGGGTTGCTATCCGACATCCTGATGACGTGACCCACCCACCGTAGCCTCCCGATTTTCGCGGTATGGACGATGGTTGGTTCTCCCAGCAGCTGATGCAGCTCGTGGTTCATTCGCCTTCTTCAAGTCCCGTCTTCCATCTACACTCCGCCGTAGATGGTACGCAACACCTTCCGTTCGAAAACTCCAAGGGCGCGTTGGTCCTCTGCACGTAGGGTCCATGTTTCGTGCCCATAGAGGACGACCGGTCTAATCAGCGTTTTGTAGATGGTTAACTTCGTGTTACGGCGAACTTTATTCGATCGTAGAGTTCTGCGGAGTCCAAAGTAAGAACGATTTACTGCCACAATGCGCCTCTTAACTTCTCTGCTGGTGTCGTTGTCGGCGGTCACCAGTGAGCCCAAGTACACGAATTCTTCAACCGCCTCGATTTCATCACCGTCGATATGAATTCGGGGTGGCGGGCGCGGTGATTCCTCCCTGGAGCCCTTTGCCATCATGTACTTTGTCTTCGACACATTAATGACTAATCCGATTCGCATGGCTTCACTCTTTAGTTGGATGTACGTTTCCGCCATCGTCTCAAATTTACGAGCAATAATATCAATATCATCGGCGAAACCAAGCAGCTGAACGGACTTCGTGAAAATTGTCCCACTCGTGTTTATCCCCGCTCTTCTTATTACACCCTCCAAAGCAATGTTGAACAGCAAGCACGAAAGACCATCACCTTGCCGTAACTTTCTGCGAGATTCGAAGGGACTCGAGAGTGTCCCTGATACTCGAACTACGCCCATCACTCGATCCATCGTCGCCTTGATCAACCGTATCAGTTTATCCGGGAATCCGTATTCGTGCATAATCTGCCATAGCTGTTCTCGATCGATTGTATCATACGCCGATTTGAAATCGATGAACAAGTGATGTGTGGGCACGTTATATTCGCGGCATTTCTGCAACACCTGGCGGATGGCGAACATCTGGTCCGTTGTAGCGCGTTCACCCATAAATCTAGCCTGATATTGCCCCACGAACTCTCTTGCAATCGGTGATAGACGGCGGCATTAAATTTGAGAGAGTATCTTGTAGGCAGCACTCAGTAGTGTGATCGCGCGGTAGTTCACGCAATCCAACTTGTCGCCCTTTTTGTAGATGGGACACCCGATACCTTCCATCCATTCCTCCGGTAATACTTCCTCCTCCCAAATCTTGGTAATGACCCAGTGTAGTGCTCTCACCAGCGCTTCTCCACCGTATTTTAGAAGCTCGCTTGGTAGTTGATCTGCTCCAGCGGCTTTGTTGTTTTTCAACCGGCCAACCTCCTCCTCAATCTCTTGAAGGTCAGGGGCCGGAAGTCTTTCGTCCTGTGCACATACTCCTAGATCTGTTACCACGCCACCTTCGGTACTTGCAACGTCGCCATTGAGGTGCTCATCGTAATGCTGACGCCACCTGTCGACCACCTCACGCTCGCTCGTGAGAATATTCCCGTAATTATCTCGGCACATGTCGGCTTGTGGCACGAAGCCTCTGCGCGAGCGGTTCAGCTTCTCGTAGAACTTTTGTGTGTCCTTAGCGCGGTACAGCTCTTCCATCGCTTCGCGATCTCGTTCTTCCTGCTGGCGCTTCTTTATCCGAAAGACTGAGTTCTGCCTGTTCCACGCTTATCTGTAACGTGCCTCATTCACTCTCGTAAGGTGTTGCAGCATTCTCGCCCGTGCTGCATTCTTCTCGTTTTTCAACTGTTCACATTCGCCGTCGTACCAGTCGTTTCTGTGGTACTACCTATGGCGGATCGGATTTCCCTCCAGCCATCTTCAAGTGTAGCTGCGCCAAGCTGCTCTTCCGTTGGTAGGGCCACTGCAAACTGCTGCGCGTAGTCTTGAGCCACTTCTACGTTACGCAGCTGCTCGATGTTGAGCCGCGGCGTTCGACTTCAACGCGTGATGATAACTGTCGAAAGTTTTGAGCGCATGCATACAGCTACTAAGTAGTGATCCGAATCTATATTCGCACTGCGGTATGTGCGAACATTGGTAATATCCTAGAAGAATTTACCGTGGATAAGAACGTGGTCGATTTGGTTTTCTGTTTGATGGTCGGGTGATCTCCAGGTGGCTTTGTGGATATCTTTGCGGGGGAAGAAGGTGCTTCGGACTACCATACCACGGGAGGCTGCAAAGTTTACGCATCACTGGCTGTTATCATTCGATACGGCGTGCAGGCTGTTTCGCCTGATTAGGCCGGAACAAATCTCATTTTCTTGTTTTGTCACAATACTCGTTCACTCGCTAAGGGGGAGGACAATAAATAATAAATGTATTTGGCGAAGAAATACCCAAACAATTCGGCAAAATCTATAAACTCATCGGATTTGTTAACAAATTTTCTGTGCAACTATAATTTCACCTTAAAATTTTAAAATTTCTTGAATAATTTATTGGTGTCTCCCCTCAAAATGTTGAATTTCGACCAAAACTTTCCGAGGGGCCGTGACATAAGAGAAAATCGAAATTTGTGTCAGCCTTACCGGTCGGTACATTTCCTCCCTTCCTACCTGTGCGTTCATGTCGCCGGCCGACAACGTATTTCACGTCACGCGGCGAGCAACCATCGTATGTTTGCTCTAGCTGCGCGTAGAACGCTTCTTTTTTGTCATCAAGTCTCCCTTCGTGTGGGCAGTGGAAGTTGATGATGCTGTAGGTGAAAAAACGGCCCTTAACTCTTAACATGCACAATCTTGCGTTGATCGGCTGCCACCCGATCACACGTTGTCGCATCTTGCTCAACACTATAAATCCTGTTCCCAGTTCATTGGTGGTGCCACAGCTTTGGTAGAAGGTAGCCGCTCGATGCCCGCTTTTCCACACTTTCTGTCCAGTCCAACAAAGTTCCTGCAACGCCACGATGTCGAAGTTGCGGGGATGTAGTTCGTCGTAGATTATCCTGTCTCATCCTGCGAAACCTAGTGACTTGCAATTCCATGTTCCAAGTTTCCAATCGTAGTCCTTATTTCGTCGCGTGGGTCTTTGCCGATTGTATCGAGTCGTATTTTCTCCTATGTTATTCGCAATGGGGATTTTTACGGGTGGCTTATTGGGCCTACGCCAACACTCCTGTCTCGCCGGAGGGCCATCGTGCCAGTTCTGTTTAACGTCCCAACCAACGCTGGGACGACCACGCTGATTGATGCCAGAACAGACGCTGTTTGAGCCGCACCTTCTTGGTGAACAGACGCTCGGGTCGTACTTCCTCAATCTAGCTGAAGTCAGAAAGACAACAGTGCCCAGGCTGCACTACCAGCTAAGCACACAACTCTTAGCTGGTGGTCTTTGTCATCGTTTGACCCGTGGAAGCATGAGGTAGGAACTTGTGAGGACCAGAGCTATGTTGGACGCTCTCCTTATCAACTCACCGTTTTGCAGCCCCCGGAACACCTAAATGACAATAACTTCGGAACGGCTGGGTTGAGCTGAACCATTTTGAATAAAACAAGGGGATCTGATTCCGCGTCAATTGAACCGTCGGTCATAAAAATTGGTTGAGGTTTACTGCCTAAAAGTGATGTGAGTTTATTGTTCCTCATACACACACATACATACACAGTACACAGACATTATCTGAATTCACCTGAGTTGATTGATATATGTGACTCGAACCTCCGGGCCATCTATCAAAACTCATTTTTGGAGTAAACATAATATGTTATCACAGACAAACAGACGTAACACTATTCAAAACGGCTTGGTACATGCATTTAACGATCAATTCAAATTTCATTTGATTTGCGCGATCGTTCCACCAGATGCGCTAGTGCTCGATCGCTTTGACGTTTGCCAGTGTACACGTTGCTGAATGATGCAAACGAAAATTACAGGCAATTTGTGTAGTAGTGTGCGTGGCAGCAAAACGTCAAATCCAAATCCATCATGGCCGACAGTATCGCGCGCGGTTCTACCAGCGCATGGCAGTGTGCTCATGAAAATGACACCAGGCAAAAGTTTTTGATGAATTTCCTCTAAGAGTTACGTCTGTTTGTCTGTGATGTTATAGTATAGCCTTTCCAGAATACCTACTACCAGAATAGGTACTTAGTGTACGAAAGAGGCAAAAATGTACAGACCAAGATGGAAACCACGTGGGTGTGTCCCGAAACGGAAGGTTACTGTATTGCATATCATAAAGCGATGATGACTGCAACGGATTATGGACATTCCTTGACATTCTTCAGTCTCAATTTGACATCCTCCAAACACAAGGTTCAAGGTTGATTGATAGAGCAAAATTTCGTTATCAAATTAATTAGTTTTTCAACCCAACATGGGTCAGTCAACCCAACCAACCCACTCTTGCTGATACGATGCACTCCTTACGAGTCGGTTGCTGTTAGAAGTGGTAAATTTTATCAGAGCACTATGCAAACGAGCGACGAATAAATTGAGTTAGAAGGCTGAAACCCACTCGGGTCCATTCATACTGTCCCGGGTATGGAAAGTTGTTTGTCTTCCGTCAGTGCTTCGAGCATGTATCGAAAATGGTCCGGTTCTGGAGCATGTCCGACGTCGACTCGTCACCGGAAGGAGCAGTTCCTTTCCTGGTTGTGATCGAGCTCCGTATGTGTCTCTGCTGGAAGGGACCTGGCATGGTTGATTGATGCGTTTATTTCACCTCTAAGCACTCTGGTGAGACGTGTTCCTGAAGGCCTTTCGGTCGAGTTGGAACTGATGGTGGCTGTTCGGAATCACCATCCCGGTCGGTAAATTAAGGTATGCGCATAATACATCACTTCAGACAACGATATGCTGATGGGAAATGGATGGATTGAGGCCATGGAGGAGGTAGCCCTTCCAGGATAACGTAACAATTTAATTCGTTGCCACACTGAACAGCAGACCCGTAAAATCTGGTGACACTACGAATAAAATAAAGTGGCAAAACATATTACCGTAGTGTTTGGCTTTAATGAAATGTTTGATTAATTGAAAGGACTCCGGCCTGTAATCCTCTTACGATAATTGAGATGTGATTCAGTTGACAATTTTACGGGCAGGCGACGACGACGGTCCCTTCATGAATAAGCTACATTGGATACGGACAGGACGTTAAATTTACAACCGAGATTGCGCTCGGATTTTGCATCGTCTGGAGGTATAGTCTTTTGGCAAGTGGTTATCCTTTGACCCAGTTCAGCTGCCGGAGTCACGTTCTCTGGCAATTTCTTAAGCAAACGTGTTGTAAATGCTCTGTGCATAACGGGGGAGCTGCTACAAGCTTGACCAAACGCTTTCAGCTATGTTCAAGTTAAATTTGTTGGCAAAAGTTTTACCTCTATGCATATAGGGATCTTTAGTATTTTCTGCTTGGCAGTGGCGTAAAAAGTAAGTTTGGTGTGGGATCTCTCGACATCATTTTAAGGCAGTTGTATTTAGAAACAGACGCTCTCACAATCGTTTCAATTTCCAATAAGTGCTTACTAATTTCAGGTAAATAGGTTGGTGCTCGGCAGGCCTGTGCACAGAAGTAGCGCCAAGGGAGAGGTTTTTTTAGTGTATGAAGCGTCGGTAATGGGGGAGGGAGGCTAACACCCAACCTTATGAACTTACGTTCATTAGGCATTAGTTTAGGCGTATTTTTCTAGCCAAGACTCCTGGCGTGGGATTGTATTTTTCGAGTAAAACGTTCACTTTTTTCCGCTACGCTGGAATTTCGGTATGGCGCTCGATGTTAACTACAGGTGTTGGTGAGCCTTTTCAACTTCAGTATAAACAACATGCATAGGCCCAGCACCGGGCTCGACTGATGATAAAAGGACGCACTCTACGTGCAGCTCGAACGAAAGTACGGCCGATACCCGAGCCACGACTTTTATATGATCATAGGAAACCTAAACGCTCAGATTGGACTGGAGAAGGAGTTCAGATCGATGATTTGAAGGTTCAGCGCCCAGCACCTGATGAACGGAAATGGATAACGACTCATTGATTCGGCGGTGTGCATGAGGACGATGGGTGGCGAAGAAGGATTAATCATGTCATTTATAACTATGAATGATAAAGATTTGCAGTCAGCAGTACGAGCACTACACCCCCTCCATACCAAACATCAAATTTTCAAAACTGCCCACGCTTGTGGAAATCACATCGTAAACTACCTTGCTTATAGCTTCGAGAGGGAGAATGCATTGCATTACCTGTACCGGCCGTCTCGGAAGAACACCAATTTGGCAAAATTTCCCCCGTTTCACGAGGTGATCATAATTCAAAACATTGAGATATTGCAGCTTAGCCCCAAGAGAAGTGGAAACGGTCGTGCTTTAACACCGGATGGGTCATCCCCCAAGTCGCTTCGGAAACTCCCAACAACAGCGCAGTAGAAGCAGCTAGTGTTTAGAGTTTTAACTTTTCCGAGCGTTCTTATTTATGATAGCTCAATTTGGGATACGGCTCTCGGAACAGGAAAAGTTTTTACCGCTCGTTTTGCAGTGCTTAGATGGTATCGTGGGGACGACGTGGCTAAATGCAAACACTTTTGGTGTTCCGACTTTATCTGTGTGCCGGACCGATGCTGCCGGGCGGATAATATGTATAATGGATGTTGGTTTGCAGATTAAATACCACAGCTCACACGTAAATTTCTTTTCGGACAAAGGTTGATACACACATACACACATACGCACACGTGCACCGGAGCACATACGGAGCCATTTTCCGGTAATCGTAAGCTAGCCTTTACTATAGCGTTCAGTGTCCCATTCCCACGAGGTGTGGAACCCTCACTCCGCATCCTGACCGCAGCGCAAATATAGACACTAGACCGAGCCCATGTGGGCTTTGGGGCTGGCCCTAACATCCATAAACACACTAATCTTATCCGAAAGTTTATCAGGCATTAGCCGTTCGGAAGGCAAACCAATTTTCTTCCAACAACGTGTGCTGCTACGTGCGGAGCTGGCTTATGAGGACGCATATAAGTTGCTGTAGCGAATTTTCCACATACAAGAGAAAGTTTCTTTCTATTTTTTTTTCTTCTGATGGTTCGAAATAAGACGCACTTGCACACCTTTGAACGCTTGAACGTAAATGCAAGTTCAACACTGAATAGAAGGGAATCGTGATTAAAAAGAATTCATATTTTCCTTATCTAGTCTACCAAAATTTGCTGTTACGATTACCATCAGCAATCAGCTGCTCTTTTTTAGTCTCAATCTTTGGGCTGAATAAGGGCTTGATTGTTTAGATGTCATTAATTAGTGTACACTATTCTATATGATTCGCGTTACACAGTGTATTCTGTGTATCCTTGCTTTAGGCGTTTTCCAATCGATACCGATCTGGTTTTATTGCGACTGTTCCTTGTTGTGCTGTGATTGTTGAGAATTGAATTTTGCCTTGTTTAGGTAGTGTCTACGGATATGATAGCTCAGATCAATCATCAGCATAAAATAACAGTTACGCGTCGCGACGATTAATCTTTGATGACTTATGTAAAATGGTACAGCCCTAGTGGCCATAGTCCAAGAACCTTACTTTCGTAAGGGAAATTTCTATCTAGGAAACCATGTAAACCCGGTGTTTGCTACTTTCAGTAAAAAATAAATGGCAAGTTCTCGTGTCATGCCGCGAGCTTGTGTGGCTGTCAACAATCATTGCTACACTCATCTCTGAACTAACCATCAGAAATGTATGTGCTATCACAACTGAAAAAGACACGGATACTGTCTTCAGCAAGCGGCTGTGCAGACTGAACGAAACTTAACACACTAGACAACGGACTCACGGATCATCACCAGTGGATACGGAGAAGAAACTTTTCTGGCGAAAAGTTTCATCGCCCGAAGCGGGAATCGAACCCTCACCCCAAAGCATGGTGCGATTAGAAGAATGGTGCACGGCTACAAGGCTCCACCAATTGGTGTTTCTGTTGGAAACCTCAATAGGAAATACGTCTATTTTTCGGTTTACTTACCGCATGATCAACCATCCCCTACGGATGCTTACAAACAAGTCATCGCATACTGTACTTCAAAAGGCCTTCTGCTGATTGTTGGCAGTGATGCTTATGCTCGCCATATCATGTGGGGCAGCTCAAACATTAGCTTGAGAGGCTCCAGTTTGATGGAGTACTTAAGCAGAAACTTCAAAGAATACAAACATGGCTGCCACAATGGCCGACTTGATCCCCTACTCACGTTTTCAAGAGCACCAATCTTAAAAATTCGTAATCAAATGCTCTGCCTCTTTTTGCAAGTGAGCAAAGTCAGGAAAAACAAGTGCGGCTTGGCTCGATGCTTTGTTCGTCAGATTTGTGCCTCTATAGTTTGTATGAAAAATTGCAATGGGATTTCTTGATGTTTCACCTTAAGTAGTACAGATCTTGCATTACTTAACATAGGCAACCGCCCAACCTTCATGGTATCTGTTAGAGAGGAAGTGTTAGATATAACGCTTTGCTCTAGTAAAACTAGTCACGAGCTGATCAATTGGCATGTGTCAGATGAAGAATCTTTATCTGACCATTGCCACATCTTTTTACTGATTTGGTTTCGGCCAAATTTCATGGATACTCACCATCCACTGACACTCCAAGTGATTTAGATGATGCCGTTGATACTACAATGACCTACATCTTGGAAACTTTTGAAGAAGCATGCCCTCTAAGGTCTGTGAAGAGGAACCCCTTGGTGAAACTCTGATCTAGCGAAACTCAGGAAACAATGTAGAAAGAGTTGGAACAGACGACGTTCGGCTGGCTCGGAGGCTTTCAGGTCGGCTCGCAAGGCCTACAGGAAAGCTCTCCGGTCTGCTTAACGATCCGGCTGGAAAAAAACCTTTGTACAAATGTTTCCAGCTTGAGTGAAGTCAATCGGTTAAACAAAATTCTTTCGAAATCTAAGGATTTCCGAGTGAACGAACTTCGTTTGCCAAATGGCGATCTGACTTCCTCTGATGAGGAAGTTCTGGAATGCTTATTCAGCACACACTTCCCAGGATGTGTGGATATTACATCTTTGGATGAGCCTGATGTCTTTTCTTGTAGTTATCATTCCCTGGCTTCGGCTATTGTAACTATAGAATCGATTGAGTGGGCACTTAATAGCTTCGCTCCTTTCAAATCTCCTGGAGCAGATGGAATTTATCCTATTTTGCTACAGAAGGGATTTGATTATTTCAAATATGTTTTGAAAGAAAAAAAAACATGTTTGCAGTTTCGCTACCGGGTATATTCCAAAATCTTGGCGGGATATTACTGTGAAGTTCATTCCGAAAGTGGGTCGTGCGTCGTATGAAGAAGCAAAGAGTTTCAGACCTATCAGTTCGACCTCTTTTCTTCTGAAATGCTTAGAACGCATTGTGGATCATCACATCCGTGATGTTCATCTGGCCAACGTGCCTCTTCATGTGAACCAACATGCCTGCCAATCTGGTAAGTCCACTGTGACTCTTTTACACAAGGTTGTTTACGATATCGAGAAAGCATTCGCTCAAAAGCAATCTTGTTTAGGTGTTTTCTTAGATATCGAGGATGCCTTTGACAACGTGCCTTTCGATGCCATATTGGAAGCCGCACGGAGTCATGGTACATAATTGGAGATTAACAATGGATTCACCAAATGCACAAAACCGATATCGCTTCTCGACATTGCGTCAAGTAGCAATTAGGAAATTGAGTGTTTGTAGATGCCCTCAAGGGGGAGTCTTGTCACCACTTTTGTGTTATTTTTAAGGCAACTCAATAATAGAGACTTTCCTACGTATGGTTTTGCCGACGACTACCTAACATTGTTAGTCGGTATGTGCACCAGCACCTTTTTTGACCAAAGCGCTTTTCAGGCAGTTGAGGGTTGGTATCGCCAATATGGCCTTTCGGTAATTCCGATTAAAACATCTGTTGTTCTTTTCACGGAACGGCGAAACCGTTATGGCGTTCGACCTTTGCGTCTCTTTGATTCTGAAATCGTACGTTGGAGACATTCGTGATTCCAAGCTTTCCTGGATACCTCATATTGAGTTCAGAATTAAGAAAGCTTGTATGGCCTTCGGACAATGTCTGTGAACCTTTGGTACAACTTGGGGTCTGAAACCCAAGTATATCAAATGGATTTACACAACTGTTGTTCGGCCAATGTTGGCCAATGGATGTTTTGTGTGGTGGCAAAAGGGCGAAGTGAGAACAATCCTATCAAAATGGATGTGCAAGAGGACGATATCTGGAGCGCCATTCTCTTCAACTCCCATGACAGTGCTCGAACTTCTCTTTGACGTTGGCCAATCACACAATCATCTAAAACAAGAAGCATTTTCTTGCATTTACCGCCTATTGGTACTCGGTTTGCTAGAGGAAACTCCTGTGAATTGCAGGTAAACACACACCTCGTTGTTTCCACTTTTGGTGAATTGCGACTAAGTTGTCCTTGCCCCAAGTGATCTATCAATTGCTCTAATTTCCCATTTAGAACATTTTCCAAGAGGCATTCATGCAGGAATTCGTTTTCCGAGTTCAACAATATTGCATCTAAAGAGACCTCCGAGTATTCTTTCAGAATGTATACTATAGTCCATCCCATGTACTTCTTAAGAATTATCTCCATGATTATCACCAGGGAGACCACCAGAACTTCTAAATGTAAGATTTTTCCTAATGATTTTAACAAGAATCCCGCCGAAGATTGCTCCAAGGATCCTTTTTGAATGCATTCAAGGGATTCTTTCCGAAATTCCTCTAGAATTTTTTCTTGTGTCTGCTTTCAGGAGTTTCTCAAGACAATTCTCAAAATATTTATCTTAAAACTAGTTCACGGATTTCTTCGGAAATCCGTACAGATTCATCCTGAGATTCTTTCAGGGAAAAATAAGGAACTTTCTTCAAGGATTGATATGAAAGTTCGTGCATAAACTATACACAACTGGGAACATTTTTGTTGAAGTTTCCCACAGAAATATTCTGGTATTTGTGTCAGGATTTTTTCCTTAGGATTTTTTTCTAGAA
>NW_026917711.1:0-13116 GCF_035046485.1 Aedes albopictus
CAGTCTGACAGTAACAGATCATCGCGTCGTAACTTTAACCAAAGTATTTCTCAGCTACCGAAAGCACAGCTTCAACATACCAAGAAAAGCGAATGACGAATGACGAATGAATTACAACCGACGAGAGGTAATAAACAATTCGGTATTGCCTGGAAGAGAAAGTATGAGAAACGCTTGGACGCGTCATATTGTCGGTACTGTTTTATGACTTCCTCTTACTAATCTGTTTCGTTCGTTTCGCTGTTCCCTAAAAAAGGTGGTTTGTGGTTTCTGACGTTGCAGTAAATGTAAATCCATCGTTTACTGTCCTCCCACCATTCAGCAGAACAGAAATGATGGAGTTGAAGGCGAACCAGAATGGGGATGGGAGGACGTATTTTTTTGAGGGTAGTAAATATTCGTTTACTGCGAACACTTCTATGCTCCCGACGTCGTAGACGTCTTTGTGTCTGACTCAGGCTTCCAACCAGAATATTTATGGCTTTGTTTACGTAAAGCTATTTTTGGTTGCCGAGGGGAGTAGGCAATAACCAAGCCGGATATACCTGGGGAGTGGGGGGAATGCGTGTAGATTTGAGTCTGGAAAACAACAACACAAAATAGGGCTGGAAACGCGAAACTTTTGAGCTACATAAATTAAACTTTGTGTTTGAAAATCACAACTTTGTGGATACGTTTAAAAATCACTTAAGCAGCACAAATAAAAACCAACTTAAAAGTAGATAAGTTGGTTTTCAACAAAAGTTTCCTCTGGAAGCTGAGAAAGCTTCCTCCAGCTAACTGGAAAAGCTTCCGTCGTAGAAGCTGGACAAGCTTCCTCCTGGAAGCTGGAAAAGCTTCCTCCTGGAAGCTGGAAAAGCTTCCTCCTGGAAGCTGGAAAAGCTTCCTCCTGGAAGCTGGAAAAGCTTCCTCCTGGAAGCTGGAAAAGCTTCCTCCTGGAAGCTGGAAAAGCTTCCTCCTGGAAGCTGGAAAAGCTTCCTCCTGGAAGCTGGAAAAGCTTCCTCCTGGAAGCTGGAAAAGCTTCCTCCTGGAAGCTGGAAAAGCTTCCTCCAGGAAGCTGGAAAAGCTTCCTCCAGGAAGCTGGAAAAGCTTCCTCCAGGAAGCTGGAAAAGCTTCCTCCAGGAAGCTGGAAAAGCTTCCTCCAGGAAGCTGGAAAAGCTTCCTCCAGGAAGCTGGGAAAGCTTCCTCCAGGAAGCTGGAAAAGCTTCCTCCAGGAAGCTGGAAAAGCTTCCTCCAGGAAGCTGGAAAAGCTTCCTCCAGGAAGCTGGAAAAGCTTCCTCCAGGAAGCTGGAAAAGCTTCCTCCAGGAAGCTGGAAAAGCTTCCTCCAGGAAGCTGGAAAAGCTTCCTCCAGGAAGCTGGAAAAGCTTCCTCCAGGATTCTGGAAAAGCTTCCTCCAGGATTCTGGAAAAGCTTCCTCCAGGAAGCTGGAAAAGCTTCCTCCAGGAAGCTGGAAAAGCTTCCTCCAGGAAGCTGGAAAAGCTTCCTCCAGGAAGCTGGAAAAGCTTCCTCCGGGAAGCTGGAAAAGCTTCCTCCAGGAAGCTGGAAAAGCTTCCTCCAGGAAGCTGGAAAAGCTTCCTCCAGGAAGCTGGAAAAGCTTCCTCCAGGAAGCTGGAAAAGCTTCCTCCAGGAAGCTGGAAAAGCTTCCTCCAGGAAGCTGGAAAAGCTTCCTCCAGGAAGCTGGAAAAGCTTCCTCCAGGAAGCTGGAAAAGCTTCCTCCAGGAAGCTGGAAAAGCTTCCTCCAGGAAGCTGGAAAAGCTTCCTCCAGGAAGCTGGAAAAGCTTCCTCCAGGAAGCTAGAAAAGCTTCCTCCAGGAAGCTGGAAAAGCTTCCTCCAGGAAGCTGGAAAAACTTCCTCCAGGAAGCTGGAAAAGCTACCTCCAGGAAGCTGGAAAAGCTTCCTCTAGGAAGCTGGAAAAGCTTCCTCCAGGAAGCTGGAAAAGCTTCCTCCAGGAAGCTGGAAAAGCTTCCTCCAGGAAGCTGGAAAAGCTTCCTCCAGGAAGCTGGAAAAGCTTCCTCCAGGAAGCTGGAAAGGCTTCCTCCAGGAAGCTGGAAAGGCTTCCTCCAGGAAGCTGGAAAAGCTTCCTCTAGGAAGCTGGAAATGCTTCCTCCAGGAAGCTGGAAAAGCTTCCTCCAGGAAGCTGGAAAAGCTTCCTCCAGGAAGCTGGAAAAGCTTCCTCCAGGAAGCTGGAAAAGCTTCCTCCAGGAAGCTGGAAAAGCTTCCTCCAGGAAGCTGGAAAAGCTTCCTCCAGGAAGCTGGAAAAGCTTCCTCCAGGAAGCTGGAAAAGCTTCCTCCAGGAAGCTGGAAAAGCTTCCTCCAGGAAGCTGGAAAAGCTTCCTCCAGGAAGCTGGAAAAGCTTCCTCCAGGAAGCTGGAAAAGCTTCCTCCAGGAAGCTGGAAAAGCTTCCTCCAGGAAGCTGGAAAAGCTTCCTCCAGGAAGCTGGAAAAACTTCCTCCAGGAAGCTGGAAAAACTTCCTCCAGGAAGCTGGAAAAGCTTCCTCCAGGAAGCTGGAAAAGCTTCCTCCAGGAAGCTGGAAAAGCTTCCTCCAGGAAGCTGGAAAAGCTTCCTCCAGGAAGCTGGAAAAGCTTCCTTCAGGAAGCTGGAAAAGCTTCCTTCAGGAAGCTGGAAAAGCTTCCTTCAGGAAGCTGGAAAAGCTTCCTCCAGGAAGCTGGAAAAGCTTCCTCCAGGAAGCTGGAAAAGCTTCCTCCAGGAAGCTGGAAAAGCTTCCTCCAGGAAGCTGGAAAAGCTTCCTCCAGGAAGCTGGAAAAGCTTCCTCCAGGAAGCTGGAAAAGCTTCCTCCAGGAAGCTGGAAAAGCTTCCTCCAGGAAGCTGGAAAAGCTTCCTCCAGGAAGCTGGAAAATCTTCCTCCAGGAAGCTGGAAAAGCTTCCTCCAGGAAGCTGGAAAAGCTTCCTCCAGGAAGCTGGAAAAGCTTCCTCCAGGAAGCTGGAAAAGCTTCCTCCAGGAAGCTGGAAAAGCTTCCTCCAGGAAGCTGGAAAAGCTTCCTCCAGGAAGCTGGAAAAGCTTCCTCCAGGAAGCTGGAAAAGCTTCCTCCAGGAAGCTGGAAAAGCTTCCTCCAGGAAGCTGGAAAAGCTTCCTCCAGGAAGCTGGAAAAGCTTCCTCCAGGAAGCTGGAAAAGCTTCCTCCAGGAAGCTGGAAAAGCTTCCTCCAGGAAGCTGGAAAAGCTTCCTCCAGGAAGCTGGAAAAGCTTCCTCCAGGAAGCTGGAAAAGCTTCCTCCAGGAAGCTGGAAGGGCTTCCTCTAGGAAGCTGGAAAAGCTTCCTCCAGGAAGCTGGAAAAGCTTCCTCCAGGAAGCTGGAAAAGCTTCTTCCAGGAAGCTGGAAAAGCTTCTTCCAGGAAGCTGGAAAAGCTTCCTCCAGGAAGCTGAAAAAGCTTCCTCCAGGAAGCTGGAAAAGCTTCCTCCAGGAAGCTGGAAAAGCTTCCTCCAGGAAGCTGGAAAAGCTTCCTCCAGGAAGCTGGAAAAGCTTCCTCCAGGAAGCTGGGAAAGCTTCCTCCAGGAAGCTGGGAAAGCTTCCTCCAGGAAGCTGGGAAAGCTTCCTCCAGAAAGCTGGAAAAGCTTCCTCCAGGAAGCTGGAAAAACTTCCTCCCGAAAGCTGGAAAAGCTTCTTCCCGGAAGCTGGAAAAGCTTCCTCCAGGAAGCTGGGAAAGCTTCCTCCAGGAAGCTGGGAAAGCTTCCTCCAGGAAGCTGGAAAAGCTTCCTCCTGGAAGCTGGAAAAGCTTCCTCCTGGAAGCTGGAAAAGCTTCATCCTGGAAGCTGGAAAAGCTTCCTCCTGGAAGCTGGAAAAGCTTCCTCCTGGAAGCTGGAAAAGCTTCCTCCTGGAAGCTGGAAAAGCTTCCTCCTGGAAGCTGGAAAAGCTTCCTCCTGGAAGCTGGAAAAGCTTCCTCCTGGAAGCTGGAAAAGCTTCCTCCTGGAAGCTGGAAAAGCTTCCTCCTGGAAGCTGGAAAAGCTTCCTCCTGGAAGCTGGAAAAGCTTCTTCCTGGAAGCTGGAAAAGCTTCCTCCTGGAAGCTGGAAAAGCTTCCTCCTGGAAGCTGGAAAAGCTTCCTCCTGGAAGCTGGAAAAGCTTCCTCCTGGAAGCTGGAAAAGCTTCCTCCTGGAAGCTGGAAAAGCTTCCTCCTGGAAGCTGGAAAAGCTTCCTCCTGGAAGCTGGAAAAGCTTCCTCCTGGAAGCTGGAAAAGCTTCCTCCTGGAAGCTGGAAAAGCTTCCTCATGGAAGCTGGAAAAGCTTCCTCCTGGAAGCTGGAAAAGCTTCCTCCTGGAAGCTGGAAAAGCTTCCTCCTGGAAGCTGGAAAAGCTTTCTCCTGGAAGCTGGAAAAGCTTCCTCCTGGAAGCTGGAAAAGCTTCCTCCTGGAAGCTGTGAAAGCTTCCTCTTGGAAGCTGTGAAAGCTTCCTCCTGGAAGCTGGAAATGCTTCCTCCTGGAAGCTGGAAATGCTTCCTCCTGGAAGCTGGAAAAGCTTCCTCCTGGAAGCTGGAAAACCTTCCTCCTGGAAGCTGGAAAAGCTTCCTCCTGGAAGCTGAAAAAGCTTCCTCCTGGAAGCTGAAAAAGCTTCCTCCTGGAAGCTGGAAAAGCTTCTTCCTGGAAGCTGGAAAAGCTTCCTCCTGGAAGCTGGAAAAGCTTCCTCCTGGAAGCTGGAAAAGCTTCCTCCTGGAAGCTGGAAAAGCTTCCTCCTGGAAGCTGGAAAAGCTTCCTCCTGGAAGCTGGAAAAGCTTCCTCCTGGAAGCTGGAAAAGCTTCCTCCTGGAAGCTGGAAAAGCTTCCTCCTGGAAGCTGGAAAAGCTTCCTCCTGGAAGCTGGAAAAGCTTCCTCCTGGAAGCTGGAAAAGCTTCCTCCTGGAAGCTGGAAAAGCTTCCTCCTGGAAGCTGGAAAAGCTTCCTCCTGGAAGCTGGAGAAGCTTCCTCCTGGAAGCTGGAAAAGCTTCCTCCTGGAAGCTGGAAAAGCTTCCTCCTGGAAGCTGGAAAAGCTTCCTCCTGGAAGCTGGAAAAGCTTCCTCCTGGAAGCTGGAAAAGCTTCCTCCTGGAAGCTGTGAAAGCTTCCTCTTGGAAGCTGTGAAAGCTTCCTCCTGGAAGCTGGAAATGCTTCCTCCTGGAAGCTGGATATGCTTCCTCCTGGAAGCTGGAAATGCTTCTTCCTGGAAGCTGGAAATGCTTCCTCCTGGAAGCTGGAAATGCTTCCTCCTGGAAGCTGGAAATGCTTCCTCCTGGAAGCTGGAAATGCTTCCTCCTGGAAGCTGGAAAAGCTTCCTCCTGGAAGCTGGAAATGCTTCCTCCTGGAATCTGGAAATGCTTCCTTCTGGAAGCTGGAAAAGCTTCCTCCTGGAAGCTGGAAGACCTTCCTCCTGAAAGCTGGAAAACCTTCCTCCTGGAAGCTGGAAAAGCTTCCTCTGTGAAGCCGGAAAACCTTCCTCTGGG
This sequence comes from Aedes albopictus, assembly GCF_035046485.1. NCBI lineage: Eukaryota > Metazoa > Arthropoda > Insecta > Diptera > Culicidae > Aedes > Aedes albopictus. The sequence continues at coordinate 5,425 of NW_026917711.1, forward strand.
AAGCTGGAAAACCTTCCTCCTAGAAGCTGGAAAAGCTTCCTCTGTGAGGCCGGAAAACCTTCCTCTGGGAAGCAGAAAACCTTCCTCCTGGAAGCTGGAAAAGCTTCCTCCTGGAAGCTGGAAAAGCTTCCTCCTGGAAGCTGGAAAAGCTTCCTCCTGTAAGCTGGAAAAGCTTCCTCCAGGAAGCTGGAAAAGCTTCCTCCAGGAAGCTGGAAAAGCTTCCTCCAGGAAGCTGGAAAAACTTCCTCCAGGAAGCTGGAATAGCTTCTTCCAGGAAGCTGGAAAAGCTTCCTCCAGGAAGCTGGAAAAGCTGCCTCCAGGAAGCTGGTAAAGCTTCCTCCAGGAAGCTGGAAAAGCTTCCTCCAGGAAGCTGGAAAAGCTTCCTCCAGGAAGCTGGAAAAGCTTCCTCCAGGAAGCTGGAAAAGCTTCCTCCAGGAAGCTGGAAAAGCTTCCTCCTGGAAGCTGGAAAAGCTTCCTCCTGGAAGCTGGAAAAGCTTCCTCCTGGAAGCTGTGAAAGCTTCCTCTTGGAAGCTGTGAAAGCTTCCTCCTGGAAGCTGGAAATGCTTCCTCCTGGAAGCTGGAAATGCTTCCTCCTGGAAGCTGGAAATGCTTCTTCCTGGAAGCTGGAAATGCTTCCTCCTGGAAGCTGGAAATGCTTCCTCCTGGAAGCTGGAAATGCTTCCTCCTGGAAGCTGGAAATGCTTCCTCCTGGAAGCTGGAAATGCTTCCTCCTGGAAGCTGGAAAAGCTTCCTCCTGGAAGCTGGAAATGCTTCCTCCTGGAATCTGGAAATGCTTCCTTCTGGAAGCTGGAAAAGCTTCCTCCTGGAAGCTGGAAGACCTTCCTCCTGAAAGCTGGAAAACCTTCCTCCTGGAAGCTGGAAAAGCTTCCTCTGTGAAGCCGGAAAACCTTCCTCTGGGAAGCTGGAAAACCTTCCTCCTAGAAGCTGGAAAAGCTTCCTCTGTGAGGCCGGAAAACCTTCCTCTGGGAAGCAGAAAACCTTCCTCCTGGAAGCTGGAAAAGCTTCCTCCTGGAAGCTGGAAAAGCTTCCTCCTGGAAGCTGGAAAAGCTTCCTCCTGGAAGCTGGAAAAGCTTCCTCCTGGAAGCTGGAAAAGCTTCCTCCAGGAAGCTGGAAAAGCTTCCTCCAGGAAGCTGAAAAAGCTTCCTCCAGGAAGCTGGAAAAACTTCCTCCAGGAAGCTGGAATAGCTTCTTCCAGGAAGCTGGAAAAGCTTCCTCCAGGAAGCTGGAAAAGCTGCCTCCAGGAAGCTGGTAAAGCTTCCTCCAGGAAGCTGGAAAAGCTTCCTCCAGGAAGCTGGAAAAGCTTCCTCCAGGAAGCTGGAAAAGCTTCCTCCAGGAAGCTGGAAAAGCTTCCTCCTGGAAGCTGGAAAAGCTTCCTCCTGGAAGCTGGAAAAGCTTCCTCCTGGAAGCTGTGAAAGCTTCCTCTTGGAAGCTGTGAAAGCTTCCTCCTGGAAGCTGGAAATGCTTCCTCCTGGAAGCTGGAAATGCTTCCTCCTGGAAGCTGGAAATGCTTCTTCCTGGAAGCTGGAAATGCTTCCTCCTGGAAGCTGGAAATGCTTCCTCCTGGAAGCTGGAAATGCTTCCTCCTGGAAGCTGGAAATGCTTCCTCCTGGAAGCTGGAAAAGCTTCCTCCTGGAAGCTGGAAATGCTTCCTCCTGGAATCTGGAAATGCTTCCTTCTGGAAGCTGGAAAAGCTTCCTCCTGGAAGCTGGAAGACCTTCCTCCTGAAAGCTGGAAAACCTTCCTCCTGGAAGCTGGAAAAGCTTCCTCTGTGAAGCCGGAAAACCTTCCTCTGGGAAGCTGGAAAACCTTCCTCCTAGAAGCTGGAAAAGCTTCCTCTGTGAGGCCGGAAAACCTTCCTCTGGGAAGCAGAAAACCTTCCTCCTGGAAGCTGGAAAAGCTTCCTCCTGGAAGCTGGAAAAGCTTCCTCCTGGAAGCTGGAAAAGCTTCCTCCTGTAAGCTGGAAAAGCTTCCTCCAGGAAGCTGGAAAAGCTTCCTCCAGGAAGCTGGAAAAGCTTCCTCCAGGAAGCTGGAAAAACTTCCTCCAGGAAGCTGGAATAGCTTCTTCCAGGAAGCTGGAAAAGCTTCCTCCAGGAAGCTGGAAAAGCTGCCTCCAGGAAGCTGGTAAAGCTTCCTCCAGGAAGCTGGAAAAGCTTCCTCCAGGAAGCTGGAAAAGCTTCCTCCAGGAAGCTGGAAAAGCTTCCTCCAGGAAGCTGGAAAAGCTTCCTCCAGGAAGCTGGAAAAGCTTCCTCCAGGAAGCTGGAAAAGCTTCCTCCAGGAAGCTGGAAAAGCTTCCTCCAGGAAGCTGGAAAAGCTTCCTCCAGGAAGCTGGAAAAGCTTCCTCCAGGAAGCTGGAAAAGCTTCCTCCAGGAAGCTGGAAAAGCTTCCTCCAGGAAGCTGGAAAAGCTTCCTCCAGGAAGCTGGAAAAGCTTCCTCCAGGAAGCTGGAAAAGCTTCCTCCAGGAAGCTGGAAAAGCTTCCTCCAGGAAGCTGGAAAAGCTTCCTCCAGGAAGCTGGAAAAGCTTCCTCCAGGAAGCTGGAATAGCTTCCTCCAGGAAGCTGGAAAAGCTTCCTCCAGGAAGCTGGAAAAGCTTCCTCCAGGAAGCTGGAAAAGCTTCCTCCAGGAAGCTGGAAAAGCTTCCTCCAGGAAGCTGGAAAAGCTTCCTCCAGGAAGCTGGAAAAGCTTCCTCCAGGAAGCTGGAAAAGCTTCCTCCAGGAAGCTGGAAAAGCTTCCTCCAGGAAGCTGGAATAGCTTCCTCCAGGATTCTGGAAAAGCTTCCTCCAGGAAGCTGGAAAAGCTTCCAGGAAGCTGGAAAAGCTTCCTCCAGGAAGCTGGAAAAGCTTCCTCCAGGAAGCTGGAAAAGCTTCCTCCAGGAAGCTGGAAAAGCTTCCTCCAGGAAGCTGGAAAAGCTTCCTCCAGGAAGCTGGAAAAGCTTCCTCCAGGAAGCTGGAAAAGCTTCCTCCAGGAAGCTGGAAAAGCTTCCTCCAGGAAGCTGGAAAAGCTTCCTCCAGGAAGCTGGAAAAGCTTCCTCCAGGAAGCTGGAAATGCTACCTCCAGGAAGCTGGAAAAGCTTCCTCTAGGAAGCTGGAAAAGCTTCCTCCTGGAAGCTGGAAAAGCTTCCTCCAGGAAGCTGGAAAAGCTTCCTCCAGGAAGCTGGAAAAGCTTCCTCCAGGAAGCTGGAAAAGCTTCCTCCAGGAAGCTGGAAAAGCTTCCTCCAGGAAGCTGGAAAAGCTTCCTCCAGGAAGCTGGAAAAGCTTCCTCCAGGAAGCTGGAAAAGCTTCCTCCAGGAAGCTGGGAAAGCTTCCTCCAGGAAGCTGGAAAAGCTTCCTCCAGGAAGCTGGAAAAGCTTCCTCCAGGAAGCTGGAAAAGCTTCCTCCAGGAAGCTGGAAAAGCTTCCTCCAGGAAGCTGGAAAAGCTTCCTCCAGGAAGCTGGAAAAGCTTCCTCCAGGAAGCTGGAAAAGCTTCCTCCAGGAAGCTGGAAAAGCTTCCTCCAGGAAGCTGGAAAAGCTTCCTCCAGGAAGCTGGAAAAACTTCCTCCAGAAAGCTGGAAAAACTTCCTCCAGGAAGCTGGAAAAACTTCCTCCAGGAAGCTGGAAAAGCTTCCTCCAGGAAGCTGGAAAAGCTTCCTCCAGGAAGCTGGAAAAGCTTCCTCCAGGAAGCTGGAAAAGCTTCCTCCAGGAAGCTGGAAAAGCTTCCTCCAGGAAGCTGGAAAAGCTTCCTCCAGGAAGCTGGAAAAGCTTCCTCCAGGAAGCTGGAAAAGCTTCCTCCAGGAAGCTGGGAAAGCTTCCTCCAGGAAGCTGGAAAAGCTTCCTCCAGGAAGCTGGAAAAGCTTCCTCCAGGAAGCTGGAAAAGCTTCCTCCAGGAAGCTGGAAAAGCTTCCTCCAGGAAGCTGGAAAAGCTTCCTCCAGGAAGCTGGAAAAGCTTCCTCCAGGAAGCTGGAAAAGCTTCCTCCAGGAAGCTGGAAAAGCTTCCTCCAGGAAGCTGGAAAAGCTTCCTCCAGGAAGCTGGAAAAGCTTCCTCCAGGAAGCTGGAAAAGCTTCCTCCAGGAAGCTGGAAAAGCTTCCTCCAGGAAGCTGGAAAAGCTTCCTCCAGGAAGCTGGAAAAGCTTCCTCCAGGAAGCTGGAAAAGCTTCCTCCAGGAAGCTGGAAAAGCTTCCTCCAGGAAGCTGGAAAAGCTTCCTCCAGGAAGCTGGAAAAGCTTCCTCCAGGAAGCTGGAAAAGCTTCCTCCAGGAAGCTGGAAAAGCTTCCTCCAGGAAGCTGGAAAAGCTTCCTCCAGGAAGCTGGAAAAGCTTCCTCCAGGAAGCTGGAAAAACTTCCTCCAGGAAGCTGGAAAAGCTTCCTCCAGGAAGCTGGAAAAGCTTCCTCCAGGAAGCTGGAAAAGCTTCCTCCAGGAAGCTGGAAAAGCTTCCTCCAGGAAGCTGGAAAAGCTTCCTCCAGGAAGCTGGAAAAGCTTCCTCCAGGAAGCTGGAAAAACTTCCTCCAGGAAGCTGGAAAAGCTTCCTCCAGGAAGCTGGAAAAGCTTCCCCCAGGAAGCTGGAAAAGCTTCCTCCAGGAAGCTGGAAAAGCTTCCTCCAGGAAGCTGGAAAAGCTTCCTCCAGGAAGCTGGAAAGGCTTCCTTATGGAAGCTGGAAAAGCTTCCTTATGGAAGCTGGAAAAGCTTCCTTATGGAAGCTGGAAAAGCTTCCTCCTGGAAGCTGTAAAAGCTTCTTCCTGGAAGCTGGAAAAGCTTCCTCCTGGAAGCTGGAAAAGCTTCCTTATGGAAGCTGGAAAAGCTTCCTTATGGAAGCTGGAAAAGCTTCCTTATGGAAGCTAGAAAAGCTTCCTTATGGAAGCTGGAAAAGCTTCCTTATGGAAGCTGGAAAAGCTTCCTCCTGGAAGCTGGAAAAGCTTGCTCCTGGAAGCTGGAAAAGCTTCCTCCTGGAAGCTGGAAAAGCTTCCTAAAGGAAGCTGGAAAGGCTTCCTGCAGGGTGCTGGAAAAGCTTCCTCCAGGAAGCTGGAAAAGCTTCCTCCAGGAAGCTGGAAAAGCTTCCTCCAGGAAGCTGGAAAAGCTTCCTCCAGGAAGCTGGAAAAGCTTCATCCAGGAAGCTGGAAAAGCTTCCTCCAGGAAGCTGGAAAAGCTTCCTCCTGGAAGCTGGAAAAGCTTCCTCCAGGAAGCTGGAAAAGCTTCCTCCAGGAAGCTGGAAAAGCTTCCTCCAGGAAGCTGGAAAAGCTTCCTCCAGGAAGCTGGAAAAGCTTCCTCCAGGAAGCTGGAAAAGCTTCCTCCAGGATTCTGGAAAAGCTTCCTCCAGGAAGCTGGAAAAGCTTCCAGGAAGCTGGAAAAGCTTCCTCCAGGAAGCTGGAAAAGCTTCCTCCAGGAAGCTGGAAAAGCTTCCTCCAGGAAGCTGGAAAAGCTTCCTCCAGGAAGCTGGAAAAGCTTCCTCCAGGAAGCTGGAAAAGCTTCCTCCAGGAAGCTGGAAAAGCTTCCTCCAGGAAGCTGGAAAAGCTTCCTCCAGGAAGCTGGAAAAGCTTCCTCCAGGAAGCTGGAAAAGCTTCCTCCAGGAAGCTGGAAAAGCTTCCTCCAGGAAGCTGGAAATGCTACCTCCAGGAAGCTGGAAAAGCTTCCTCTAGGAAGCTGGAAAAGCTTCCTCCTGGAAGCTGGAAAAGCTTCCTCCAGGAAGCTGGAAAAGCTTCCTCCAGGAAGCTGGAAAAGCATCCTCCAGGAAGCTGGAAAAGCTTCCTCCAGGAAGCTGGAAAAGCTTCCTCCAGGAAGCTGGAAAAGCTTCCTCCAGGAAGCTGGAAAAGCTTCCTCCAGGAAGCTGGAAAAACTTCCTCCAGGAAGCTGGAAAAGCTTCCTCCAGGAAGCTGGAAAAGCTTCCTCCAGGAAGCTGGAAAAGCTTCCTCCAGGAAGCTGGAAAAGCTTCCTCCAGGAAGCTGGAAAAGCTTCCTCCAGGAAGCTGGAAAAGCTTCCTCCAGGAAGCTGGAAAAGCTTCCTCCAGGAAGCTGGAAAAACTTCCTCCAGGAAGCTGGAAAAGCTTCCTCCAGGAAGCTGGAAAAGCTTCCTCCAGGAAGCTGGAAAAGCTTCCTCCAGGAAGCTGGAAAAGCTTCCTCCAGGAAGCTGGAAAAGCTTCCTCCAGGAAGCTGGAAAAGCTTCCTCCAGGAAGCTGGAAAAGCTTCCTCCAGGAAGCTGGAAAAGCTTCCTCCAGGAAGCTGGAAAAGCTTCCTCCAGGAAGCTGGAAAAGCTTCCTCCAGGAAGCTGGAAAAGCTTCCTCCAGGAAGCTGGAAAAGCTTCCTCCAGGAAGCTGGAAAAGCTTCCTCCAGGAAGCTGGAAAAGCTTCCTCCAGGAAGCTGGAAAAGCTTCCTCCAGGAAGCTGGAAAAGCTTCCTCCAGGAAGCTGGAAAAGCTTCCTCCAGGAAGCTGGAAAAGCTTCCTCCAGGAAGCTGGAAAAGCTTCCTCCAGGAAGCTGGAAAAGCTTCCTCCAGGAAGCTGGAAAAGCTTCCTCCAGGAAGCTGGAAAAGCTTCCTCCAGGAAGCTGGAAAAGCTTCCTCCAGGAAGCTGGAAAAGCTTCCTCCAGGAAGCTGGAAAAGCTTCCTCCAGGAAGCTGGAAAAGCTACCTCCAGGAAGCTGGAAAACCTTCCTCCAGGAAGCTGGAAAACCTTCCTCCAGGAAGCTGGAAAACCTTCCTCCAGGAAGCTGGAAAACCTTCCTCCAGGAAGCTGGAAAAGCTTCCTCCAGGAAGCTGGAAAAGCTTCCTCCAGGAAGCTGGAAAAGCTTCCTCCAGGAAGCTGGAAAAGCTTCCTCCAGGAAGCTGGAAAAGCTTCCTCCAGGAAGCTGGAAAAGCTTCCTCCAGGAAGCTGGAAAAGCTTCCTCCAGGAAGCTGGAAAAGCTTCCTCCAGGAAGCTGGAAAAGCTTCCTCCTGGAAGCTGGAAAAGCTTCCTCCAGGGTGCTGGAAAAGCTTCCTCCAGGAAGCTGGAAAAGCTTCCTCCAGGAAGCTGGAAAAGCTTCCTCCAGGAAGCTGGAAAAGCTTCCTCCAGGAAGCTAGAAAAACTTCCTCCAGGAAGCTGGAAAAGCTTCCTCCAGGAAGCTGGAAAAGCTTCCTCCAGGAAGCTGGATAAGCTTCCTCCAGGAAGCTGGAAAAGCTTCCTCCAGGAAGCTGGAAAAGCTTCCTCCAGGAAGCTGGAAAAGCTTCCTCCTGGAAGCTGGAAAAGCTTCCTCCAGGAAGCTGGAAAAGCTTCCTCCAGGAAGCTGGAAAAGCTTCCTCCAGGAAGCTGGAAAAGCTTCCTCCAGGAAGCTGGAAAAACTTCCTCCAGGAAGCTGGAAAAGCTTCCTCCAGGAAGCTGGAAAAGCTTCCTCCAGGAAGCTGGAAAAGCTTCCTCCAGGAAGCTGGAAAAGCTTCCTCCAGGAAGCTGGAAAAGCTTCCTCCAGGAAGCTGGAAAAGCTTCCTCCAGGAAGCTGGAAAAACTTCCTCCAGGAAGCTGGAAAAGCTTCCTCCAGGAAGCTGGAAAAGCTTCCCCCAGGAAGCTGGAAAAGCTTCCTCCAGGAAGCTGGAAAAGCTTCCTCCAGGAAGCTGGAAAAGCTTCCTCCAGGAAGCTGGAAAGGCTTCCTTATGGAAGCTGGAAAGGCTTCCTTATGGAAGCTGGAAAAGCTTCCTTATGGAAGCTGGAAAAGCTTCCTTATGGAAGCTGGAAAAGCTTCCTC